>NC_056727.1:694540530-694728030 GCF_019279795.1 Protopterus annectens
TATTCAGATTTACCATTTATTTATACTGCTTACTCTAATACTGTTTATCATGGTTCTTACAGACTATAGTTATACATAAATATCGTAAATACTATAACATATGTATATTGCCTCTATCTGTAATATATATTTTTCTGTTTATACATTTCATATAGGTACATTTTTAGAGATTTTATGATATACATATTCTATATTTTCACATCTCAATATCTTTTAAATGGAATAAATATATTTATTTATATACTTTAGCCTCCAGTTTAGCTAAACATGCACATTTCTTTCCATTGTTTTGCTAAAATAGATAGAAGTGCTAAGCCAACTTTGACCGTCTCATTTACTCTAGTTTCAGATATAGGGCTACATCTAGGCAGCTATAGATATAGTTTAAACAGTATCTTTTTGCACATTGACATTTGTACCCCTCTTCATGTATATGGGCATTTTTAGATACACATATAATGTTTCTGTACTTTTTCATGTTTTTTATATTATCTCATTTCACTTTATTATGTATAGAATTTATCTAAGTGCCTAAGGATTTTATGCAATGTGGAAAGAAAGATTTTTATGTTCGTTTTTAATTTGTCTGTTTGTATGTTGAAGCAGTGTTTACAATTCTTCAGAAATTGCACTGACACTTTAATAGACATAACAGCCTTTTGCAATTAATTCTGAAATTGTTATATTAAGTGGATAATTGATGCAATCTATTATCTATCTGTGCTATATAAGGAACTAGTCCTGATACAATTAAATAGATCTGAAGAAGCGTACAGTCCATACGTGAAAGCGCTCATCTTTTTCCTTGCTTTGTACCTAAATAAAGAAGTTTTTGCTGCATTATCGTGGTGGTCTTCATACTGGTGTTCTTCTAAGTTGCAACAGAGGGTTACATTTTTCTTTTTTCCATTACATTTTCATAGAGGCATGCTGATAATAGGGCAATAAAAGACAATACACGGGTTTCTTCAAGGCTAAAAGTTAATGATTTCTGAGAGCATGCAAGTAGTTTTTACATTTGGGGGAGGGGAATAAAAAGATAAAAAACACGGGCACCAGTTAGTGTAGGTAGAAGCACAGGCAATAACGTGTCTAAGCATGGATAGCATCAGTTTCAGGTTAATTAGGGTCTGTGTTAGCAACTGTGTATTTGGCATAAATGGTCCTATTAAGAGGGTTAAGCTTCATTATTATATGTGTTTATGTTAAGTTAACAGGGTATGGGCGTGTTTTGGTGGGTGCTTTTGTTTGAGGGTTTTTCTTAAAACAAAAGCTCTTGTAAAATTTAACATAGGTTCCAATTTTGATATGAAAAAAAAAACTATAAATGATTAGCCATCCAAATATTAATGGCTGCATGCATCACAAAAGTTACAAGTAGACATTTAAAGCAACTGCCGTATGTAATGGGTGGGAATAATGACTTCTTACCATAATGGTGATACTTTCCATATTATCTTGGAATGTAAATCATCTCACAGGTATAAACAAAAAGGAAATAATATTTAATTATTAAGAAATGCAGAATGCAAATAGCAGTTCTACTGGAGACGACTGGAAAGAATTGAGCATGTAAGTTAAAGAAAAGGATTTCAGAATGGATATTTTGCAGAATGTCAGGGACAAAGGAAAAGAGGGGTGTTTGTAGTAATTGCTAGAGGAGCTTCGGTAATGATA
This sequence comes from Protopterus annectens, assembly GCF_019279795.1. NCBI lineage: Eukaryota > Metazoa > Chordata > Ceratodontiformes > Protopteridae > Protopterus > Protopterus annectens. Next base: position 694,542,208 of record NC_056727.1, read on the forward strand.
GAGGGGAAAAAGATGTTAATGGCACATTTTAGTCGTAAGAAGCTACTGGAAAGGGATGAGGATTACACTGGCATGTATTTATATTCCATCTAAAACTGCTATTTTGGAGCTTAAAATGGAGAAAGAATCAGATTTCAGCATAGAATATTACTTTATAGGTAAGGACTGGAATCTCATTTGCAACAATGAGGATGTATCTGGCAGCCTTGAAGGGAAAATATAATAAAAGAGGGTAGATTTCTGAAGAAATTTATGAAAATATTTGGTATGAAATGTGTGACTTCAGTAAAAGGAATTTGGAGAGAATTTGCATATTATTCCCCAAGGTACAATGACTGGGTTAGACTTGATATTAATTGTATTAAACTGGAACATGTGCATTTAATTAAGAACTTTGATACACATCCAATCGCTTTTTCATATAATGTACTTTTCCCGGTTAGGGGTCGCCACAGCGGAACTCTGATCTGCTAATGATTGGCAGTGAATTTTTATGGTGTCGAGTTGCCAGCCCAGCGCCCAACTTTCAAGGAAGACACACCCACACATGCATACACCTACCTGCACGTCTTTAAATTCACTCGACCACGGGGAGGACATGCATACTCCACACAGAAGGCACTCCGGCTGAGAATCAAACCGGAGAACCTCTTGCTGTGAGGCGACAATGCTAAACTCTGCACCACCGCGGCCATGCAGATAATCTGCTGATAATTGCTAAAATAAACATGCAGTGTAATGAAATAAGAATGAGACCTACCTGTCAAAAAAAGAGGAATTTAAGGAATGGCTAGTGGAAATGATCCAGGAGTTATTATGGAAGATAGAAAGTATTCCAGAAGTTATAGATAGTGAATGGGATAAAATGAAAGTGGTTAAGAAATAATTATTTAGAGGGGCTGATGCTGGTTAAAGTATTATAAAATAAGGGAATCTCAGGGAACAAGAAGAGGTGCAATTGCAGAGTGCCAAAGAGAAAATGAAGGAGCACCTGGATAATTTGCATGAGTCTAGAAAGATTGCTGTCAAAGATTTTTTTTTTTTTTTTTTTGTTTGATAACTCCAGAGCACAAAAACTTTGGCACAATGACTTGGGCAACAGAAAGTAGAAAGGGTTGTTGCTAAACTTAGGGAGCCTATAACAAAAATAAATAAATTACAGGATCTCTGGTTATTTTATTTTATTAAGAGATATTAAAGATATTCCAGAAATTTTATGAAAATTTGTATAAAGCAGAGAAGTGGGGAAATCAAGAAAAAGCACAAATGGAAATATTTATGGAAGACTTAAATATGCCAAGGTTAGCGAAAGATGAGGCTCAACAACTAGCAGTTAAGATAGAAGGAGATGCGATGAAAAATGGTGATGTATAACCAATCTGCAGTAAAATCTCCTCAAATAGATGGTATTTCGGTGGACATTTGGAAGCTTGGGAAGAATGTGATAAAGATCTGAAAGGTTTTGTTTAGCAATATTTTAAAAGGTGTGGAAGCATCAGTATCCTGGAAGAAAGTTGTGGTGGCTGTAATACCTAAAGGCTGTAAAGACACAATTGATCCAGCTTTATATAAGCCCATTTTAGTATATAAACGATGATTATAAAGTGTATATGTCTATAATGGATAAAAGAATGGTAAAGGTGATGCCAGAATTGATAGATAAGGACCAGTGTGTTTTTTTGGAGGAGAAGCAAACATTTGACAACTTTAATAGCACAATGATGATCTAGAGGGTAGCAGAATATAAGAAGATACCGCTGTTATTGGTGGGTCTCGATGCAGGGAAAGCATTTGACAGAGTAAGTTGGGATTTTATGAGTAAGGGCAATGGAAGCATTGGCATTTTGTGATACAATAGTAAGTTTAATTGCAAAGGTAGATGAGGGATCACAGGCAAAAGTCAAAGTGGGAGAGTTCCTCTGTGAGAAGTTGTATCTGAACACAGGAATTAGGCAGGATTGTCCTCTTCCCCTTTATCTATTTTATATTTAAAACCATTGGCAAAAAATAAGTGTGTAATTGGTACAGCGTTTAAGAAAAGTTGGTTTTATTTGTAGGTATTATTTTGTACCAGATGGAACCAGAAAAGGATGTCTAAGTGTTGTGGAATTTTCTAATATAGTTCTTAGTTTTTTTTTTTGCGATATAAAATTAAAGAAGATAAAATCAAGACAAACTGAAGAAAAACAAACAGTGCGATTGCCTCACCAAACCAAAAAGGACAAAGGTGCTGTAAATAAAAGAACTTGGTAGTTTATTTATAAAAATAATAAAACAAACACGTGAGCGCTTTCGTTTAACAAGTGTAAACTTCATCAGACAAATGAATAAAGTCAGGCTAAAATTAAAATAATACACACCATATTCTGATTGGATAAAACCACAGACAACCTCAAGAAAATTAACCCCTCATATCCCATAGTATACTAAAATTTTCTAACATATGTATGTATCTATGTATGTATGATAAATGCATAACATTTGTAGTTATACCAAACTGTTGTTTGTAAATAATGAACATTAAATAATGCATAAATAAGTAATATCCTTGAATGCATCAAAATAATACAAAATACATATCATGTAATGGATATTACAAAAAATGTACATATCCCTACATTGGGAAATGATTTTGTACTACATATTTATACTATTTGTCATGCTGCCCCTTCAATTGTTTTATTTCTTTCAAGGGCTTTAAGTTTTAATACAGATGTAATGGAAATTATTTCATTGATGCCCGGCCACTTGTCACCATGCAATAAAATCTGCCATTTAAGTTCTTTTAATTCCAAATAGACACCCCATGGTCTCTTTTCCTCAATATCCACATGATCAAGGGCCATAAACCTAAAACTATGGTCAGTATTGGCATAAATATGTCTTGCCAGGGCATTGTTCAAGTTGTTCTTTTTAATGGCATATACATGTTTGTAGATTCTGTGGCTAAATTTCCTCTCTGTTTTACCTATGTAAAATACTGGACATAGGTCACATGTAGCCACATATACTACTGCATTTGAAGAACAATTGTATCTACCTTTGATGCTATATTCAAAATTGTTAATAGTAAGTGGATCACCAACATTGATGTTGTGAAACCAGTTGCATGTTCCACATTTTGATGTGCCCAAACGGTTCAAAACGTGCACTTGGTGTCCACTCTTAAGAAGGTCTTTTAGATTCATACCCTTTCTGTATGTTATTGTTTGTGTGTCACCTAAGTGGGTTCTAATGTCTACATCTTCCATAAGATTGTCCCAATTCTTCCTAAAAATCCTTCTTAAACTATCAGAGTCTGTACTATTAAGTAATAGTTAAAGATTTCAAAAATGTGTTGCTGTTCCTTCTATTTATACTCTGGTCTAAAAGAGTGTCTTGTGCAAAATTGGATGCCATAACTTCCAAATTCAGAGAATCAATGCCTCCTCTATGGGAAACATTTTCTATCAAAGAATTTTGTCACGTCCAACAAATTAACTTCACAAATCAAACGGCCACTTTCCAAAATATTGCTGTTAACTATGGGTCTAAAATGACCTAGTTCCCTCATTTCTGTTATTGTTTTGTTGATTAACTCTAACGGGTCTGACCTTTTCAGAAACATATTTTTCAAATTAATACATTCTAACTCAAAGTCTTCATCCCTCGACACCATCTGAGCAGCTCTTACCAATTGAACTTTAACCACTGATCTCTTTTGGTGCTTGGGGTGTGAGCTACTATAATGAAGAAAAGAGTTAGAATAAGTCTTTTTTCTATAGATAGCTGTGGCATACATCCCATTGGTTTCATCCTTAAAAAAGATGAACATCGAAATAATCCATGTGATTAACATTAACAACCCAAGTAATGTGTAAAAAAGTGGTAGTAGTATTTATATATTGTAAAAATTATTCAAGTAATTCCGGGGGACCTTCCCATATTAAACTAATGTCATCTTGGAACCTGTGTTACATTTTGATATGGGAGCAATAGTCTAACTTTAATACAAACTCTCTCTCCCAGTATGCCATGACTGTGTTGGCAAGAGCCCCACCACAAGCTGAACCCATGGCAACACCAGTTGTTTGCAAAAAATATTTGTTGTTAAACATAAAAAAAATTATTGGTTAATACAATTTCCAATAATTCCAAGATGAGATTTTCTTTGTCTTGGTGAAACTTGTGCTCTAATAACATTTCATTAACCCAATCCAAACCAATGGTCTGTGGAATGATGGTATACAAATATTTCACGTCAATCGTGACCAAGTCCTTCTCATCAAATCCTATGTTGTTGATGTGTTCCAAAAAAGTCCAGGAGTCTTTGCATATCTGGATTTCTTTTTTTAACAATTTTTTCAACTCATAGTCTTAAGTACTGGGCACATGCAGCTGTTATTGAGTCCCTGCCATCCACTAAAGGCCTCATAGGGGGATCTAAAAGGCCCTTGTGGATCTTGAGGATGCCAAAGAATACTGGAATTCTTGGGGTAATGACATTCATACAGTTATACAATGAAATGTCTGTTCTCCTCTCCAAGAACATATCATTCAATTGCCCATGAATTTTCCTGTAGGTCCCATTAAGTTCATTAAGGGAAACTTCCCTATAGTTTTCAGTATTAAGTATGCTTTACATTTTATGAGTGTACTTAGATGTGTCCATCACAGCAAGAGGTTCTCCCGTTCGATTCTCGGCTGGAGTTCGGGGAGTGTTTTCTGTGTGGAGTCTGCATGTCCTCCCATTGGTTGGGTAGGCATTCGAAAGACATGCATAAATGGACGTGCCTTTGTTGAAGGTTGGACGTCGAGCTGGCACCTCGGCGTTCGTGAAAATCTACTGCCAATCATTAGCGGACCGGAGTTCTGCTGTGGCGACCCCTAACCGGGAAAAGCCGAAAGACAAACAACAACTTAGATGTGTCCATGATCACAACACCTCCCTCCTTATCTGGTTTCATAATCCTAATGTCTTGCCTTTGTAATAATCTCAAACTATTCTGTTCTTCTGAATTAACATTCATGAAGTCTTGACGTGCTGAGTTTCTGTGTCTATGTAAATTATATAACTCTAGTTCCCACAGCTTTTCATACATTGCAAGCTTAGGGTATAAAGGGAGTTATAGGTGGAACTAATCCTGAAAATATTACGGTTGTCATCCTGATTGTGATTCTCATACAGTAACATTAAATTCAAATTTCTCAGGTAAATTTTCAAGTCAATAACTGTATCAACGACATTAAAGTTTGTAGCTGATACAAATGTCTTCCCTTTTGAAAGTAAATCTGCTATTGACTCATTTATACAAGACTCTGCATAATTAAATACAGCAAAATCTTTCTGTCTGTTCAATGTCACTGTACATGTAAATTCATTATTGCTGTTACTCAAAACTGGAAAAGTTACAACTTGCTCCTGGTTAACAAATTCATCAACAACTTTATTACAAGAAATGTTATCATGATGCACACTTATGTCTTCCAGTTCCTGGTTTTGGGCCTGGCCCCTTGAAACCCCACCCGAGGTTGCTGTCTTTTATTGTTAAAATTCACCTTGTTCTTTATTCTCTCACTTCTCCTCAGTTCAGGGTACTCTTTGTCGAAATTAAGGCCCATATCATCCACTCTCTCCACCATGTGTCCCTTGCCTTCCAGGTCAGTGCCAGAATTTAATGGAAAGTTCCTGTTATCATTAACAGTATTTCTGACTTTTCTATATGTGCCTGGAGGCTTGGGGTACATAACACCATTTGCATAATCATTAACATCCCTATTGATCTTATTTAATTTGCCAGCTTTCAATTTGTTAATGTGCTGATCAGTACTGTTATAAATCCTAAAGTATTCATATTTCATTACGTTATATTCCCTGTCTTCATGCATAGCTTTATCTAAAACAGTTAACTCATCAAATAAAGCATTAATATCACTTGAATTGTTTTTCACCAGTAATTCTAATAACTCAAGCCCACATCTGTCAAACAGTTGTAAAAGATCAAGGTGAAGAGCAGAGTTATTAATTAATCTGGATGGAAAATGCCATAGTCTCAGGCCCTTGGGAACCACTTTCAACCTGATACATTCTCTCAAGTAAGTGTTTTCAAGCTGCAATTTCTTGCAGCACAAGAATTTTGTATCAAAGTCACTGACCTTACCTTCAATTGAAGAAAAATTTTGTCCAGATCCATTATTGAAGGCAAGTCCTGAATGCAACCAGTCGTTTAGTTGCAGAATTTCTTTCCTGAAGCCATTCTGTTCACAAAGAACAGCCGCGTTGTGAGCGTTTGTTCCTTCTCACTCTCCTACTTCCGGGTTGTGCGGCTGCACATCATCTCCTTGCCTAGATGCTGATTCCATGAGTTGGCGGACAGCAAGGCATTGAGGGGTGATGTTGAAGTCCATAGATATGTCGCTGACTTCCCTATGAGTATTGGGAGTCCCAGTAGCATTATTTTTATTAATAATGCCCATATGTTGCTATAGGTTATCCATTCTTTGTGTTAACTGCATGACAAGAGCAGTTAAATAACCTGTGTCCAAATTCCCTTCGTTCTGAACAGTACCAGATGTTGGGTGGGAGGTATCCAAGTCACTGCCAGATGCCATAACAAACCACTGATAAAATCAAGACAAACTGAAGAAAAACGAACAAGCAGTGTGATTGCTCACCAAACCAAAAAGCACAAAGATGCTGTAAATAAAAGAACTTGGTAGTTTATTTATAAAAATAATAAAACAAACCCGTGAGCGCTTTCGTTTAACAAGTGTAAACTTCATCAGACAAATGAATAAAGTCAGGCTAAAATTTAAATAATACACAACATATTCTGATTGGATAAAACCACAGACAACATCTCAAGAAAATTAACCCCTCATGTCCCATAGTATACTAAAATTTTATAACATATGTATGTATGATAAATGCATAACATTTGGCCATTGATCATGTGGACATCGAGGAAAAGAGACCATGGGGTGTCTATTTGGAATTAAAAGAACTTAAATGGCAGATTTTATTGTGTGCTGATAAGTGGCCAGGCATCAATGAAATAACTTCCATTACACCTGTATTAAAACTTAAAGCCCTCAAAAGAAATAAAATAGTTGAAGGGGCAGCATGACAAATAGTATAAATACGTAGTACAAAATTATTTCCCACTGTAAGGGATATGTACATTTTTTGTAATATCCATTAGAAGATGTGTATTTTGTATTATTTTTGATGCATTCAAGGACATTATTTATTTATGCATTATTTAATGTTCATTATTCACAAATAATAGTTTGGTATAACTACAAATGTTATGCATTTATCATACATACATGTTAGAAAATTTTAGTATACTATGGGACATGAGGGGTTAATTTTCTTGAGATGTTGTCTGTGATTTTATCCAATCAGAATATGGTATGTATTTAAATTTTAGCCTGACTTTATTCATGCTTGTCCATTAAAGAAGATGAAACAAAGACTATAAACTGTGTACCCATATATGAATTGGTTCAGCAATACCCATTCTTATGGGGACATGATAAAATTAAGTATTTAGAAGTATGGATTAAAAAGTATTTAAACAAGGTTAACCAAAAACTGAAGAACTGGAAGCTGTTGCCTATGGGTATAGATATCAAGGTACAAGCAGTAAAAATGTTTTTAGTTCTTTATTTTTATACACAGGTCAGGCATATTTTTATTTACAGAGGAGCAGTTGCGGATAGTAATTATTAAAGAGCTGAAGGATTTTGTTTCGGAGGGAAGAGGGGAAGAGTTAAGTGGGATAAGTTGATTCTCCGTTGATTCTCCTAATAGAATAAGGAGGTTTAAGAGTACTTGATTTGAAGTGATATTTTAGGGCTACATAGGGTTGCCACCTTTTCAAATGCCCAAAGGACATGTTGTTAGAGAAATGTCAAATTTTCGGACAAAAAATATACCCTACAGTGCATAGTACAGAGAACTACTTTTTTTTTACAAATAAAAGTTTATTCTAGTAACATTTGAATTGTTTATGCTACTTCACATAACATATAGAAGTTTTAGGGCTGCACAGTTAAAACTCCATAACACAAACAGAAAGTTATAATTCAGAGTGGAAAGGGATAATGATGAAGCAGGTGGGTAGTTCAAGAAATATGGAAAGAATGGGATTTTGGATGCAGATCCTTAAAGACAATAACAGTCATACAGAATATTCTATTCATAAAGTATCAGAAAGTATGCAAAGAACTAACACAACAAGGGAGTGGAGAAAGGATGTTCTGATGGGGAAGGCAGTAATTGGGGATACACAGAATAGACAAGAGGGGGGGCTGGAGTTTACTGGAGGAATATTGAAAAGGAACCAAGGTATTGGGAACAAATAACTAGAGAAGAAAGGGTAAAAGAATGGGAAGAGGCCAAGAAGACATTTGGATTGCAGGGTAGTGTTTGCCTTCCTGTCAGGGACTGATATCAAGAGTATAGACAAAGAGAAAGGGATAGCAAAATCCTGAATGAAAGACCTGCTCTAGTTGAATTTTTAGTAGAATCTAGAACAGAAGTTGCTGTTAAAAAGGGTTAATTAGTAGAGCATATAAAATATTGGACAATAACTACAGGAATCAATCAGAAGAGGGCAGAAATGGTTGAGAAGAGAAGTTAGGTATGCAATTTAGAAAAACAATGGGAGGACGTGTATGGCTCCCACATGTGCAACAGCAATCTAAAAGGTGTATGATTTTTGCCTGCAAGTGTTTGCATAGATACTTTTATACCCCAAGCAGATTCCAAAGAATTTTTCCTCATGTAGATGGCAAATGTTGGAGGTGTAATGGGGAAGAGAGGTAACTGGGAACATATGGTTTGGGAGTGTAGTGAATCGGAAGACTAAAAATTCCCCTACAAGGTACTCTGTCAGAAATGAGTGTAACTAAGGAAATGTATTATTTTATTTTATTTATTTATTTATTTTGAGCCGGAATACAGGATCTGAACTGCCAAAACATAGCAATGACTTGCTAAGTTTAATTCTGGTGACTGCCAAAAAAACAATTACTAGAAAATGGAAATCAGAATGTAAACCAACAATAACTGAAGTAGTTAATGTTGTAACAGAGATATAAGAACAGGAAGTGGGAGCTTTAGAAAAGGGGTAAGAGTAAATTACATAGAAATTGTGGGAGGAATACATGCAGAAAACTGTTTTGGAGGAGGAATGAGATTTAAGAGAATACAGGAATTGAATAATTTATGTAATGTTACTTAGCTTATGTCATGTATAGCAATAGATTGTGAATTGTAATGTTTATAAATGTGAACTTGTTAATATGGTTTGATTACTTTTATATAAATGTAAGTTTGCCTATGTCACAAGTGATAATTCAAGAAAGGTGTTTAAAAATGTCATTATTCAGTAATTATATTAATAACTTTAATCAGAAAGTTGTTTATATGGTACTTCATGGCATCAAATGAAAGCATATGCATTGGCGGAAAAAATTGCAATGTTTATTGGTGTCTGTCTAATTTGTCAGATATGCAAATATGCTTACTAATCTTAATTTTGAAAATGTGTCCGGTATGGCATGACATCTACAAAACTGCTTTGCAGCAAATTAACGAACGCATCTGTAGGAACAAAAATCAATCTTATGTTTGGGGTTTATCCGCTGTGGATGTTCTTCGTGTTTTACTGTTGCAGTCATTACATTTGGGTAATCTGCTGACAGGCTGCCCTCAGTCGGCCTGAATTCCAAAGTCTTGGGTTCTGCGTCGGTTGCTGTCTCCTCTTCCATGACGTCAGGTCATCAGGGGTATAAAACAAGCAGCCGACGCCATTTTCTTTAGTCTTTCTTGCCGCGGTGCCAGAAGCAGAAGCATTTCGCAAGTGCCGGTCAGCCGACTCCTGAAATATTCGAATTTGAGTTTCAGAACCGAAGTCTTCACTAAAGCTAAGTACCCCTTTGAGGAAACTTTTTTCTTGCTCCATACCGATGTCAGAAAAAGTTAATAATTGTATTACTTGTGGGAAGCAAATACCTCATAATGATTTCCATTTATACTGTATTCCTTGCCTAGGCCCTGATCACAACGTGCCTGGCTGTCGGTTTTGTGCTAGACTTAACCAATGCACTATTAAGCGTCGGTATATTTTTGCCTCAAAGTATTTTGGAAACAGATTTAACTACACAGAAATGTCATCTGATAGCAATCCGACTACCAGAGTACATAAAAAACACAAAGAAAAGGACAGAGAGAGAGACAGTCGAGGTCCAAAACCGATGACGAAGCTTCTCCTAAGCCAGTCGCCGGTTCGCCGCTACTCAATGAGGCGCTTTTGCAGCCCCTGATACCCGCTACTTTCGAGTCGCAGGCCCCTACCGACACCCATGTGGAGTCTGGCATGCCGTGAGATACTCCAAAGTATTGGACCCACAGATGTATCTCCCTCGGATGGGTCCGGAGCTGCTGAGCAGGCACAGGCTTCTGAGGGTGTATTCAGGCCTCAACATTTTTATATCAAACCGACGACAGCTGCAAAACCAAAGACAAAAGCAACTTCTAAAACTAAAAAACTGATGCATGAGCCATGTGCACAGGCCTCTATGCCTAAAAACAGATGATCAAAATGGCTGAAGACCTTATTACCTTGATCAGGGTTTCCCATCCCCCTCCAGATAAGAGGCCTAGACAAGACACTGATTATGAATCTTCAGATCAGGTTTCTATTTCTTCTGATTCCTCTTCTGATCAGGAATTATCTATACCACCCTATGAGGATTCTGATGCAGAGGCGTCTATACCATCTGCATCACCTCCTGAGGATTATTCATTTGGAGAAACCTTGCATACTTTGAGGGAGCATTTTCACTGAGAGAGTCAAGATTTCTCAGAATCAAAAAAGAGGCTCAGGGATTTCCTTCTTCTCCCTTAGCACAGGCCTTTAGCCATACCCCCTGTTTTACACATTGTGGATGATGTGTTTTCGGAGTCAAGCTTGACCCCTGACTCCTTATTTCCGGCTCCCAGCAAGCCTGACAGATATTACAGGGTCCCTGACTCACACAAATTTTTATTTGGAAACCCTGCTGCTGATCCCAAAACTATTTCACAGGGTCCAAAGGGAGTTAAGGCCGTAACAGCAAAAAATCCTACCCCGTCTGACAGAGATTCAAGGGCATTGGATAGATGCGGAAAAAAGGTTTATACATCTACAACCTTGGCCATTAGGGACTTAAACTGCCAGTTTCATATGCTCAAGTATCAATAACATGTTATGGGATTGCTGAAACAGAAAATTATGTTGATTTCTGAATGTGCAGAAAATAAAGAATTGCAGGAATTATTGCATGCAGCTGAACAGGTTGGAAAGCATACTTTGCAATGTGGTTTTGATTCCTGAGAGGCCTCCTGCAGGGCCGCAGTTACTGGATCTGTGATTAGGAGGCATGCCTGGCTAAAGGAACAAAATTTGCCTGATCATGTTAAAGCTAAATTACTAGATGCACCTTTACAGCATGACAGCCTGTTTGGTATTAAGTCAGAAGAGATTTTAAAGAAAATGGGAGACAAAGCTAAGTCTATGCAAACTGTAAAAGATTTCTTACAAGTGCAGCCACCAAGATTCAGTAGACACTGGCCTCCAAAAAATGGATCCTTTCCTGTGTCAGACAGAGCTCAAAGGGGCAAATCCAGACGCCCTAAGGGTTCCAGATACCAGGCACAAGATTCATACAGGTCAAAGCAATGGGGCGCCTCTACCTCCAAATCTGGAGGAGATAAAGCGCAAACCTAGAGAAAACAGTCCCAATTACTTCCCTCTGCCTTCACCAAGCTCTTATCTTTTGGCAGCACCCTTAAGGGGAAAATTAGCACTAAATTGGCAGTTAATAACCCAGGACAAGTGGGTGCTAAACATAGTATCACAGGGATACAGATTCCATTTCCATACCCTGCCAATGGCAAACGGTTGGCCGGATCTGCCAAAAAATCAATGGGCAGAGGCACAGAAACAGGTTACGTCCCTCATGGATATGGGGGCCATTCAGCCAGTACCAGAACATGAAAAAGGACAAGGTTTTTACTCAAGACTGTTCTTGGTACCCAGAAAGGACAAGGCCTGGTGGCCAATACTGGATTTATTGATTTTGAAAACATACCTGGGCATTCCAAAATTCAAAATGCTGACTTTGCAGCAGCTTCTGCCCATGCTGGGCAAGAATGCTTGGCTGGTGACATTAGACCTAAAAGAGGCATACCTGCATGTCCCAGTAAGGCAATCGTGCAGAAGACACCTCAGATTCAAGGCTGGCTTAATGCATTACCAATTCTCTGCACTGCCCTTTGACTTATCTACTGTGCCCAGGGTCTTTACAAAGTGATTGGCACCAGTAATTGCATTTTGTAGACAAAGAAGTATACAAATATATCCTTACTTGGACGGCTGTCTCATTCAAGCAGAGAACAAGGACATTCTTCTTCAACACCTGGCGTTTGTGAAAAGGCTTCTAACATGCCTAGGATACACAATAAATGAAAAGAAATCACAACTGGTACCCTCTCAAAAGATAAAATTCCTGGGTGCAAGCTTGAATACAACTGCCCAGATGGCTTACCTCATGCCAGGCAAGCAAAGGCAACTGACTACTTATTTCAAACAGATGGCAACAAAAACCCAGTTATCTGCAAGACAAATTCTGCAGGCTTTGGGTTTCATGGCATCCTGCATCCTACTGATTCCATATGCAAGACTGCATCTGAGGAAACTTCAGTGGTACCTAAAAAGTTTATGGAGTCAACATGGTCACAGTCTGGAAACAATGAATCCTTTCATTCCCTGCCTACAACAGGAGTTTCTATGGTGGGCAAAGGCATATCACATAAACATGGGACGGGCCTTCACTCTACCCCCTGCCAGCCAAACCTTAACAACAGACGCATCAGATTATGCCTGGGGGGCCCACATGGTGGGAAGATGCATTCAGGGCATGTGGACCCCAAAACAAATGCATCTACATATCAACCAGAAAGAGATGCTAGCTGTTCAAAATGCTCTGACAGCCTTCAAGGACTTACTTCACCCAGGACAACTACTGATAGATGGACAACACCACAGTCATGTGGTATATAAACAAGCAGGGGGGCATGCACTCATACCCCTTTGCAGATTAGCCATGGCACTGTGGGACACAGCTTTGACTTGCCAAATACATCTTCAAGCGCAATTCCTGCCAGGAAAACAAAATACTCTGGCAGACGATTTAAGCAGAAACCTTATGGATCCTCACGAATGGAAACTAGATCCACAAGTCTTCAGCATGATAACGAAGAAATGGAGGAGCCCAGACACAGATCTATTTGCCTCTCCTCAAAGTTATCAATTGAAAAGATTCTGCACAAGGACTTATCACAGACAAGCATGGAAAGTGGATGCCGTAGCCTTCAGTTGGAAAAACCTATCAGTTTACGCCTTTCCTTCTCTGCCTCTTCTTCCCAAGGTCCTCCTAAATGTCAGATAAGAGAAACCAAAGATGATACTAATTGCCCCGGACTGGCCCCGCCAATACTGGTACCCAATCCTAAGGAACTTGTCTCAATACCCAGCTTGGACCTTACATCAAAGACCTCAACTACTGTCCCAGCAAAACAATCAGATCCTGCACAATCAACTCCAGACACTGAATCTGGCAGCATGGCTGATCATGTAGTTATACAAACAACACCTCTCAGTAAAGCTGTGATGGATGTCATTTTGGAAGCCAGAAGGCCTAGTACTAGAAAATCTTATGCTGATAAACGGAAGAGATTCTATGCTTGGAATCAAGCACAAGGAACTGACACAGCAGAACCAAATATTCCTCCGATATTACAATACTTGACTGAGATGCTTGACAAAGGCCTATCTTTCTCATCAATTAAAATCCGTGCCTCTGCCATTTCGGCTCATTACAATACAGAGCCACCAATCTTTTCTCATCCTTTACTAAAGCAGTATCTTAGAGGAGCCAAAAATGTAAGGCCTCCTAGAAGATCACCAGTACCTGCATGGGACCTCAATTATGTGTTGGAAAAGCTCACCCTGCCTCCATTCGAATCAGCTGCTACTGCTGATATAAAGTTTTTATCATGGAAAACAGCTCTGGTACCAGGAATTACTTCAGCAAGAAGAGTCTCAGAGCTACAGGCCCTCATGGCTGTGGAGGCTTTTATCATATTTTACCCAGACAGGGTGTCTCTGAGGACATATCCAGCATTTATGCCTAAGGTGGTTTCCAGTGTGGCTCTTAACCAAACTATTCATCTGCCAACCTTTTATCCAAATCCGCAGAACAAGGGGGAGAGAATTCTGCATTCCTTGGACGTACACAGACAGCTAAGATTCTACTTGAGCAGGACTAAAGCTCTAAGAAAAACTGAGCAATTACTAGTGACATATGCTGCAGGATCAGAAGGAAAGGCTATTTCAAAGCAGACTATTTCAAAGTGGATAAGCCACTGCATTCATTTCTGCTACTTACACCATGGTAAACCTGTTCCCAAAGGCATTAGGTCTCATTCCACCAGAGCTGCAGCTACTTCAGCAGCCTTTCTCAGAGGAGTACCAGCCAAAGTAATTCTAGAGGCTGCTACTTGGAGTTCTCTTCACACCTTTACAAAGCATTATCATTTGCCTCTCCAAGTCCAGGGCAGGCTTTGCCACTGCAGTTCTGCAGGGCCTTATAGCCGCACCTAATGCTGTTTAGCTCCAGCCTCCCAACCTTAGCTTTGGGATTATACCCAAATGTAATGACTGCAACAGTGAAACACAAAGAACATAGTACAGTTGTGTACACTTAATAAATGTAGATGTTCGAGTGTATTCACTGTTGCAGTCCAGGTTACCTGCCCGCCATCCCCCTTTCATTCTGGAGTTTATCTTTTCTTCTCTTCTCTATCTTCTACAACCTATGTGGTGTATTTGCTTGTAGATGAAGGTAAAGTTTGTATTGATGCATGTATATATTGTTTTTATACATGTATATTTTTTCTACCTTTTTGGGGGCACCTGACATCTGGGGCAAGAAAAACTAA
Source organism: Protopterus annectens (assembly GCF_019279795.1). NCBI lineage: Eukaryota > Metazoa > Chordata > Ceratodontiformes > Protopteridae > Protopterus > Protopterus annectens. The sequence goes on from NC_056727.1 coordinate 694,557,242, forward strand.
AGAAAATGGCGTTGGCTGCTTGTTTTATACCCCTGACGACCTGACGTCATGGAAGAGGAGACAGCAACTGACGCAGGACCCATGACTTTGGAATTCAGGCCGATTGAGGGCAACCTGATAGCAGATTACCCAAATGTAATGACTGCAACAGTGAATACACTCGAACATCTACATTTATGGTAAGTGTACACAACTGTACTTTAGTGATATTAATAGTTGTTAGCTTGTATAATTTTATTAAAATAATTATGCAGTCTAGGTATTTGATGTAAAATTACCATTATGTGTGGCTGACATATTAATATCAACATTGTGAAGAGGAGTTTGCTGAAAAACTTTTGCGTTTTAACTTTTCTAGTTTTCAAGATGCTTATACATCTGTTTACAGGTAGGTCACAAAATTACATTCTCAAGAATTTAGCTCGAGGGGGATGTGTCCAGCCAGAGTTTTTTTGGTTTCAGGAGGTGTGAAATTCCACTCAGGTTAGGTTTTAAAGAGTTCATGATGTAACAAGAAAAATTCAGCAGATCTAAAATAACTGAACCATTTGAACTGAACTTAACCTTTGTGCAGTCCCACTGCAAGAAGTACAGGCTCCTGACAATAGGGAGGATGCTTAAGAGCACAGACAGTTGTACAGTACAAAAGTGTTAAACAGTTTGAACAACAGAAGATTCTAAATTCAAATGTACGGCACTGTGCAAAAGGTAATAAGGTGAGTTACATACTAAGAGCTGTTGTTGATCTGGATCCCTTAAGGAGGTGTGGTTGGTATAATGAACGTGTTTACCTCACAGACACAAGGCATATGGTTTGATTCTCCCTTTGGGAAATTAACCAGGCCTCAAATGGCACAAAAGGGCAGCTAGCCTAGTACTTTCCTCTGAATCTATAAGGATTTTATGTGGGAGTTGGTATAATAGTTAGGGTGTTTGCCTTGTAGACACAAGATAAATGGTTTGATTCTCACCTTCGGAGGTGAAATTAGCTATGTTTAAAATGGCTGACAAGGTTAGCTAGCCTAGTACTTGTCTATGAGAGATTGTGGGTTGGTATAGTGGTTAAAGTGGATACATTGCAAACACAAAGTGCATAGTTTGATTCTTACCTGTGGAAGGGGAATTGGCAAGGCTTAAAATGACCCACAAGGACAGCTAGCCCACTACTTGCCTATGTACCTATTTCTGGAAAGCGGTTTTAGTGGCACAACAGGTAGCATACTTATCTTTGGTGCAAAAGGTTTTGAGTTCTACTCCACCATGTAGATGGAGTAGTGATGCATTACCCTTTAAGGGGGATGTGGGTGCTGGACAGTGGCACAGTGGATGAAGTTGTTGCCTTACAGTAAGAGGTTCCCTGGTTCAGTTCTTGACTGGGGTAGCTTCTGTGTGGAGTCTGCATATCCTCCCTGTGTTTGCATGGGTTTCCACTGGGTGCTGTAGTTAATTCCCACATTCCTAAGGCATGTGTTAGGGAGATTGAACACTCTAAACTGGCCAAAAGTGTGTACATGCACGTGTATGTGTGTGTGTGTGTGTGTGTACGTTTGCGTAGGTGTGTGTGTGTGTGAAGTGGCACCCTGACCCCATGCGCAAAAAGTTGGACAAATGGGGAAATCAGTGGATCTACTCACCAGGAGTATACAGATTCACAAACAAAATCACAGGCAGAATTCAGTGTTCTTCTTGAAATGTGAAAAAATCATGATATAGTCTGTAAGCAGGGAAAGCTGAACATTTTTCATACCACAGTCCCCCCAATCATTACTAGGGAACAGGTTATCAGTGCAATTTCCGAGGCCAAAACACTGCATTGACGGGCCTCACTAACATCCTGGGATATTTAATAAATAGCTTGAAACATGACCTCTCTGGCCCACTTGAATCACTTTTCAACTGTAGCCTTCAGTCAGGTTTTTGTGCCCAATGAATAAAAATTAACTACAGTCATTCTCCTGCACAAAGGAAGTCCAGACACTGATCTGGGTAGCTACAGGTCCAAAAGTCTTATTAGCCTCATATTTAAGGCCATGGAAAGAATCGTCATGAACACAATAAATGAAGATATAGGTAACCTACCAACACTGAACCCGTCACAGTTCAGCTTTGTTAAAGGAACTTCATGCCTTTTAAATTTGATGGACTTTTTTAAGAGGGTAACCAAAGCATTGGATGAAGGTAAGACTGCACATAGTGTACCTTGACCTGGCCAAGGCTTTTGATACAGTACTTCACTCGGGCATTATAGACAAGCTCCCTAATTTAGGTATAAACTCTTTTTACCACTCATTGGATAACCAACTGACTCTCTTGTAAGACCCAAGAGTTCAAAACAGATGAGATCACCTCCACCAAGAGGCCAATCACTAGCAGAGTTCCCCAGGGTTGGGTACTAGGCCTACTCCTTTTTTGCATCTATTTTTCTGAAATGGAATCAAATGATGAAGGTTTATGGTTGACTAAGTTTGCAGATGATTGCAAGCTGTGGGGTTATTTATCATTGACTCCCCTGCAAACACTAGGATTCTTCAAGAAGGTCTCTCTCTGATGAACAAATGGTGCTAAAGTCATGGTCTTAAACTCAATGTTAAGAAATGCATGATTGCATCCTTTGGGAAGTCATCCATCTTGGTTAATTATCATGTTAATAATACACTCATGAGAGTCGAACCAGTGGTCAGGGATCAGGGTATACATGTAAACAGTTGCCTTATCTTTGACCACCATGTGGCCACAGTGGTGAGGAAATCCTTTTGTGTTGCACAGCTTATAAGCAAGGGCATGGCATTTAGGTCCATAGAGGTCATTATCCCACTGTACCCTGCCCTTATTAGACCAGTCATAGAGTACAATGCTTTCTTTATGTACTTGACCTGGCATGTGCGGCCGCTAGAGCGACCAGAGAAGTTCCTTACAAAAAGAGCATAAGGCATAACAAATCTGCCTTATGAAGAGCGCTTTAAAGCCCTTTTGCTCTACTCAGTCTCATATAGATTGCTGAGGGGTAGTGTATGCCTGACTTACAAGGCATCTGCAACCCACACTTCTGCATCTCCTATATATTCGTAAGTCAGAGTACCAGAAATACAAGGTCTAGGAACCTGAATTTTGTTTGCCACTTAAACAGAACATGCTGGGAGAGAGGAATGTGTCCCAGAGACTGCTCCTGCTATGGAACAGGCTTTTCATCCATGTGAAACCGAGTTTGTCTGTTACCCAGTTTAAGCACAATCTAGACCAGTAGATGGGGAACAGGAAATTTACACCAGGCTTGGCACCCATGTCCCTGCTGGACAGAAGTAGGTTATAAATGCATGGCCCTGAATGTCCTATTTGGATACAAGACATCATGAGAGAGAGAGAGAGAGAGTACAAACATGCAAATGGTGAGAATTCATACAAAACCCAGTTACTCCCTGGCCCATTACTGTTCAGAGGTATAGTTAGCTTGACTTATACCGTCTGCTGTTCCCTGATCCGGTGCACCCCCCTTCAACCTGAAGTAGATGACCAAAATAAGTCTTGTATTTAAGAGCCAAAAAAAAAAGGTACTTTCTCTTCTTTAAACAGCATCAAATCTTGCTTCACATGTATTGAATGGCTTGCTAAAGCTTGAAGTGAGCCAGAGTCTTCAGCCCCAACTGAAAGTGCATTATCAGCATTCATTTTTGAATGCCTGTAATTTACTAACCTCCATACATCGCTCAAGCACTTTGGCAAATTCATTATTGGCAAACTGAATGCTAGTAATGAAGGTTGCTTAGGACAGCTGTCCCTTTCACCCCCACCCTAGCTATGTTTCTGTTCATGTTAATAATTAGAACCCATTGTTAGTTCAGATATCTTGGCAAAGCCAATGTAGTTTGATTTAACTGAAGCATACATAAAGGATTTTGGTTTACTACATAAGTGGCGCCGTGTTTCATAATGGAGATTGCAGTGGTATTATCACTTCATTACAGTATCACTCAAACAGTTGTGTTAAGGAACCCTAAGTTTCTGGTACAATATTTTTATGTATTTGTTTATTTCAATTCATGTATTTTTTTTAACTCTGTTAGTGAATTAGTTATTGTGGACTTTTTTCAGCTAGGACCTTAACCACATGAGCAGGGCAAATACACTGTATGTGTAGTTAATGTTTTTACATTCACACAAGGCTGTAACTGTTCTTGTGGATCATTTTAAGCGTAGCCAGTTTCCATTGGTGAGAATCAAACTCTGTACCTCTTGACTATGAGGTAAACACCTTAACCATTATGTCAACCCAAATCTTACTGTTTACTAGTTTAGAGTAGACAATCAACCTGCATGTTTTGGTGGGGTGGGAGGAAACTAGAGTGCTTGGAAAAAGAAAGAAGCAGCCATGGAGAGAACATGCAAACTTTGCAAATACAGTGATCAGGCATCAGGAATAACTTGTACTGTGGAACTGTGAGGCAGCAATTTTAATCACTGAGCCACTGTGCTGCACAGTAATAAACATATAACATCTTACAAACCCCACATATGGGGCATAGTGGTTAAGGTTCTTGCCTCACTGATACAGTGCCCAGGGTTTCATCCTGACCTCCGGTCACTATCTGCGAGAAGCTCTCATGCTGTCCCTGTGTCCCACCTCCCAGTGACATGCTTGATATTTCCATGTTAAGGATGGAAGGGACTGAGTTCAATTCCAGTCCTCCCAATTGAACTTGAGAGTTATACTAAGAAAGGGCACCCCCAAAAATGAATTAAGACATGGGCAGCAGCACAGAATCCATATGGTGCTTATCAGGGGAAATGTCATGTAGACTGAATAGTTTATGGTCTGCAGTATCAGTTACACAGGAGAACATGGACCACAGTCTGCACACCATGTCAGGACTAGTGATGTGGTTTTAGTTGATTTGGGCATGTTGATTAATACCATCAAAAAGTAAGCTGGAACTAAGCAGGTAATGGACTGACCTACTCTGACCTACACCAAGGACCCATGCTTAATGGTAGAAGGCATCAGTGTGCTCCTGTTGGCAGTTATGTGCCTGCCATAATGCCCAGCTGTCCTGAATCAGTAAGATGCCGAACAGTAACTAGTTGTCTAGCCATTGTTACCTAGGATAGTTCTGTTGAGCAAAACCTGGATGTAAAATTGATCAACCTGGCAAAAATGAACTAAGGGTTGCTGCACTGAACTTAGTGTCACTGATGGGAAACGTCTTGGAAATGGATAACTGGGATGGGGGTGGGGGTTGGACTTGGTATTCTGTGTATCTTGGTGACAAGGTAGATGGTCAGTGTAGCAACATCAGTAGCTTGGGAATCAGGTTCTACTATTGATGGGGGTGATTGGCTAGAAAAGGTGTCGGAATTGAGATGAGAGTCTTCTGAAGACAGTGACAGATATCCCCTGAATCAGTGACAAACTCTTGGCATTGAGGTTCCATTGTTAAGATAGTCTTGTAATTTCAGTGTGTGCCCTTCAACAAGGTTGTGATGAGAAGAAAAAAAGGTTATTTAGGCAGAAGTTGCAGGGCCTCCTAGATGAAGCAGAACAAAATGAGTTTGTGTGAACTATGTGGCATCTGAATTCTCATATTGGGACATACAGACAGACAAAAAAGGATATGGGGATTGCCTGTGTTAACACTGGCAGGGCAATAAGAATAAGGGAGAGGCCATTCTAGACTTCTGTCTGATAAAACACATGGTTTACCAACACAGATAATCATAAAGTTATGTACAGTAGTGGTCAGCATGCAACTAAGATCAGTTTTATCCTAGTAAGAAAAGTGCCGTGGGTTAAAATCAGATATTACAAAGTAATCTCCAGTAAAACAGTCAATCTTCAGCATAAGCCACTGATGGCATTCAGCTGTAGGCAGTGTTCAGAGTAGGCTCTAAGGTCAATTTAAACTAGACTGAAGACCTGGAAGTTGACTGGAGCAAAAACACAGGAGTTCAAGGAAATGGTCATGGCTCTAGCAACTCTGGAAAAATAGCAGCGTCTCAAAACAGCAGGTGTAAACATTATATAATAGATATGCGGCTGAGCCAGGTGTGGCAATAAGGCATATAAGGAAAGTTGATAGTTGAATGCAGAAGTCTAGGAAATTATCAAAAGAATGGAAGAGTACAGAAAGTGGTTAGTTGAAAAGATTTGGCTAAGAAGGAATGCTGACTAAGATGAAGCAAGCAGTCACAGTGTCAAAGAACAAGACGTGAGAAAGCCTACCAGGTTTTACAAAGTGACTCAGCAAATGGCACAAAAAGCTCTATTAGGATGCAAGGCAGTGACAGAAAGATAAAAGTTGCGCTGCAAGCACATTCTAAACAGGAACTTTAACTAGTGATTAGAGGACTGGAATGCAAAACGGATGGCATGTGGGATGAATATACAAGATAGTGGTCATGGCAGCAAGTGGAGGACTTCAAGAGAATCAAAAAATTGAGACATAAGGAAAAATAATGGAACAGGTTAACATTTTTGTGTCTGGGAGATTGGTTTTGGAGGAGGGGATTCTGAATACGGAGGTCAAAGCTAGAATCTGAAGTGCTGTAGCCAACTAGCACAGAGTGTCAGGGGTAATGTTTGTCAGAATGCCAAAGAAGCTCAGAGGTAATGTTTACGTAACAGTTGTGAGACCAGTGTTTCTGTCTGGCACAGAAACCTGGGCAATTAAGGCAGAGCAGCTGAGAAATCTTGAGGTGACGGCGATGAAGTTCCTGAGATTGGAGATAGTAGGATGCTATCTATGGAAAAGATGAAGAAACAACTACATTGGGTCAGAAGTAAAAGTATCCCCGGTTGCAGAGATAGTAAAATAAAACAGATTAACATGGTTCAGTCACATGTATAGGAGAGCAGAGTATGATTTGGTAAAAAAGAGTTGGGAGAGATGACAAGAAGGTGAAAGGAGAAGAGGATGCCCAACCAAGGGGTAGATTTTTGTGCGGAAAGACCTGCAGCAGACAGGCATAACTGACAAAAAAGGTAGTGTAGTGGCTCTGAATCAAGGAAAGTGGTGACAGTTGATGCAAAACCCCAACCCCATGTATAAATGGGAAACAGAGGTTGATGATTATAATCTTACAAAACCCACCTTCACAAGTCAGGTCCAAGTTAGTCCAATAAGGAGAGCTTAAGCACTGCACTTGTTCTGTCCTGTAGCAATCTTGTTGCTCTCAAGTGCAGTGTGTAGGATATTAGGATACAGTATCCAAGCTCTGAAATGATACTAAAACATTGTGTTTTTTTGCTCATCAGATACATTCATCTTGTAACATGTTCCTGTTTTTTTTTTTTTTTTTTTTTTTTTTTTAAGGGATGCTGTAGTTTTTATTTGTAATTTAGAACAAACTGTCTGCTGCTCTTCACCAACAGATTTCAGAGTCCTTGTTCATGCAGTAATTGTCTTTTATGGTAATCTGGTTCTGCATGCACTGAATTAATCTGAGTATGTTTCTGTTTTATCCAACCCCACCCCATACCCATCATTTGTCTTGATGTCCTTTGTGCATTTCTATATGATTTCATTCATGTTCCTCTCACTGCTTTTGATGTACTTACTGACTTTTATTTCTTAATGTCTTTACATCATTTTCCTACTGCATGCCACTCTTGCCACCCCCTCCTCTAATTTTGTCTTTGTTTTTACTTTACTTTCACATCTGGCCTTATTCTTTGCCTTGCACTCTTCCCTTCTATCCTCTGTTTTTATTCTGCTTCAGGTTCTGGCTCTGCTGCTCTCACTGTACTTTTGCCAGTAATGGTACTACATTACTGTAGAAATTCAATGCACCTGTAAGCCTTTATGGCAAAAATAAATATATGTTCTTTGTTTATTATACACTGTTCCTTGTCTATATTGTTCATACTGTGTATAGCTTGTAAATAATGTATAGTAAACTAATCTTAATTGTGCTACTTTCTAGTCTATTTATGCTGATACTGTGAACATTAAAGTTGCGTAATTATCTCTTCTGTTTATTGTCATGTGAAGAGTTGTGACTACATGTTTGTAAATAATATTCTATTTACCCTATTTCTTTTACATTGATATCTTAGTATTTGTCATGTATATCTTGGTATTTGTATTGTGGTTTGATTGGAGCTTTTCTTCTTGGCTCCCTCTGAAAATAGGCTTTGCTTAGCCTGAACTTTCCAGTCAGCAAACAAAATAAAATGTATGCAAGTAAATGAAATAAAAGTTGATGACAGTGCTTTGGTGCAGCAGTTAGCATCACTGATTGAGAATGCTTGTTATCCCAGCTGGGGTACCTTCTCTCTGGAATGTGCATATATTTTCCTTGTCTGTGTGGATTTTTTCATGGGGTGTTCAGTTCTTTCCCAACATCTCAGACATGCTGATAGGTGCTTTGACAGTCCTCTAAACCTTAGATGTGCGTGCATTTGTGTATGTGTATGTATATATATATATATATATATATATATATATATATATATATATATATATATATATATACACACACACACACATATATGTGTGTATATATATATATATATATATATATATATATATATATATATATATATATATATATATATGCACATATGTATGTATGGGTCTACTTCTAAATTTTGAAGTCTCAAAGCTTCTAATTTCTTGTGGTTGAAACCATAAGATCAAAGTTTTGAAACTTCGAACCATTTAAATGGAGATCGCTGTACAGAGCTTATATTTACCATTTTCCTCGCTACAGTGCGATCTTGGAGTCGATATATTTAATTAGCTGGGGTGGGGGGGGTGCATGGGGGATTGACCCCCCCCCCTCGCAACAGTTTTTTTTTGTTTAAATTTCGAAGTCTCGACCATAAGAAATTTAAAGTTTTCAAACTTCGAAATTTAGAAGTAGACTTGTATGTATGTGTGTGTGTGTATGTATGTATGTATGTGTGTATATATATATATATATATATATATATATATATATATATATATATATATGTAGAGCTCAAACCCTTTTTTTCCCATTTACTTCATGGGGTCAGGGTGTTGTCAGATGAAGCCATCTCTCTCTATTCAATGCCATTCTCCTACTTCGGTTCGACACTCATGCCTGACTGTCTGAGGTCTTTTCTCACATAATCCATTCACCTCTTTGCTGGCCGCTCTTGTTTCTTCTTGCCTTCTTCCTGTTTTTCCCAAGTGTTCTTCACCAGATTGTATTCTGCTTTTCTGTACGTGTGCCTGAACCACTGTTATCTGTTATCTTTGACCTTTTCTGCAATTAGAGCTACTTTGGCTTCTGCGTTTATGTACTTTGTCTTCGTCTATCCTGCAGTATGCATCCTACCACCTGTCTCAAACAGTTCATCATCTCTAGCTTCCTTAACTGCTCTGCATTTACTACCAAGGTTTCTGTACCATACGGTAGTACTGGTCACACCATTGTTTTGTACTCCTTACTTTTCAGCTTCTTTGGCATTCTTCTGTCATATACTATACCTGACACACTGTGCCAGTTGACTGCAGCCCCTGTAATTCTAGCATTGACCTCCTCATTCAGACTTCCCTTATCCTCAACCACCCCTTCTAGATACTTGAAGCTGTTAACCTATTCCACTATTTCCCATTCTACCTTAATTCTCAGCTTCTTCTCATTTCTCCCATTTGTTGCCATTTGTACTTAGTTTCATCCCATGTGGCTTCAATTTTCCATTCCACCCCCCTATTCTTTGTTGAAGTTTTTGATCAGCTGGTAATGCCACATTGTCTGCATCCAGCAACTTTTTTGGTCTATCCCTTCTGACCAGTTTGCCAATGTAGTTCTTCATCAGTATGCACAGCAGTGGGCTCATATCTGAACTGTGATACACACACACTCCCACCGAGAACCCGTCTGTGAGACCAAACGGTGTTCATACTTGTTATTGTGTCCTTGTGCATAGCTTGCACTCATTCTACTGATGTCCCTGGGACTTAAGACCATTGCAGAACTGACCAAATCAGCTTTCTTGAGACATTGTCATACTTGTCATAGGCTTTTTCAGGTCTAGGAATGCTCAGTTAGATTCTTTCCTTATCTATAACTTTTTCTCAAGTATCTGCCTAACTGCAGATTTCTGGTTAGTTGTGGTGCATCCTGATCTGAATCCAAAATTGCTGCTCATCTCCCATCTTACTTTCTACTACTGCTCCATATTCGTTTGTCAGTCACCCTCTACAAAACTTTTATGCAGTGTGTTAAAATTTGGTAGCTCTAAACTGCCCACAGTTATGAATGCCCCTTTGATATTGAACACTGGCACTAGTATGCTGTTTCTCCAGTCATTGTAGATATGTTTTTCTCTCCAGTATGCTGTGAGTACCCTGAGAAGCCATTTCTCCCCTATTTCACCCACCATCTTTATCACAGCTGCTATGACCTCATCTGAGCTTGCTGCTTTCCCTAACTTCATTTTGCTTAGTGCTGTTCGTTCTTTCTTCTATAGTGGGCTTCTCCTCCTCTTTCATCATAGGCTGTGTCTGGAGCACTACAACTTCTGTGGCTTTTTCTTCATTCAGAAGCCACTGGAAGTACTCATTCCATCTGCCTTTGATGTCCTGTAGACTGGTGAGCAGGTTGTTTCTGGCATCCCTTATGAAGGGTATCTGACTAACTTTTTTATCTTTCTGTCTTTATGTGGCATAAAGAAACTTTATCAGGTTGCAATCTACTGAGATATTTTTCAGATGTTGGTAGAGTGCCTCTGATACTACTACTTTGCTATTGCAGCTCCCCTCTTTTTGTTATCCCACCAGTATTCCTGCCTAGACTGGTCTGTCTTTTCTATCTTCCACTTTTTCCTGCACTCCCCTTTATTTTGATGACTTCCTAGACTTAAGCATTTCACCACCAGCTTTCCTTGTGTACCTTATTTCCATACCTGACTCTGTCCCATATCAATTCTGTAGTCTTCACACATGCTGTTTCGAGGTGCTGATATTCTTTTTCATCTTCACCTACTTCTTCTTCTTCTTGAGGTGCTAGAGTCTTGAGTAATTCCTTGAACTGTTATGCTTTCTTGCCAGTCAACTTCCAGGTCTTCAGCTTAGCATCTGTTGATCTTAGAGCCTTCTCTTACCACTGCTTTCCGCTGATTGTTGCGACCAGTGGTTTATGCTGTGAGCTGACTGTTTGACTGGAAATTACATTGTAATTGCTAATTCTACCCAACTGCCCTGTTCTTACTAGGAGGAAGTCTTCCCAAATTGAATGTTGGCCACTCTTTTATGTGATCTTAGGACCCTCTCTTGCTGGACCATTGTATTGGTCGCCATCATTTCATTTGTCATTCAGAAGTCTCTAATGGTCTCTCCTTTATTCCTGTTGCTCCACCCAGGCAGTCCACATATCTCATGTGGACCCAGGCAGTCCACATATCCCATGTGGACCCAGGCAGTCCACATATCCCATGTGGACCCAGGCAGTCCACATATCCCATGTGGACCCAGGCAGTCCACATATCCCATGTGGACCCAGGCAGTCCACATATCCCATGTGGACCCAGGCAGTCCACATATCCCATGTGGACCCAGGCAGTCCACATATCCTGTTCTGTTTGCCCTCGAATATGCATTCAGGTCCCACATTATCAACAACTATTGTAACAGCTGCATGAATGCACTATTTTCATAATTATCACAAACATGCTGTGTGGCAAAGGCTGAGATTATAAATACTGCCCTATCAGTACACTGGAATCTGATGGTCATGAGTCTGTCACTAATTGTGATGAAATCCCTCACCATTTTCTGAAGCTTCTCCCTCACAACAATTCCCACACCATTTCTAGCCTGTCCTTCACTAGAGTAGATTTGTTGCACTGCCTTTCCATCTTGTCTCCTGGATACATAGGATGTCAAGCCTCCTCTTTACCATCATGTCATCTACTTCCAAGCTCCATCCTGTCAATGAACCTACATTGAGTGTAACAGTTCTTAGTTCATATTTGGCAAGTTGATTGTTTTGTTTTTGTGTTTTTTATTTTGGGTAACCCAAGCTGGGCAGCTGGACACCCACTAGCCAGTCGCTTATTGACTCAGGGCTGCAGGGTTGGTGTTATGGTGGGCACATGCTGGTCAATAGGAGCACATACACCCCTGTTATCCTGGGTCCATGGAGTAGGCTGGGGTCTCAACCCACATACCACCAGCAAATACCCATGCTCATTTTGCGATATTAGTCAACATGACTGAAATGACATAGAGCTATATTTTACACTGTCAAGTGGCTAGCCTTGCCATGGCATGCAGTCTCTGATCTCTGCTGCCCTATCTTGAGGGTATTGCTCACAAAAGTAGATGCCCAAAGTGGTTGATCTATACAACTTTTCCCCTTATAGGGCACTATGCTGCTGCCCGCAATTCCATTCTTAGGCGAGTTTGAGATGGAAGCACTCCGCATGTTTTTTGGAGGTGGAAGAAACCTCACAGAGGGAACATGCAAACTCCATACAGGCATTGGTCGAACCTTGTACCGTGTGCATGGTAGGCAAAGGCCTTAACCATTATGCCATCTGGTGTGTGTCTGTGTGTGTATGTATGTATGTATGTATGTATATATATATATATATATATATATATATATATATAAGAGAGAGAGAGAGAAAAAGAGAGAGAAAGAAAGAGAAAGCTGTATCTATTTGTGTGCTATATATATATATATATATATATATATATATATATAATACAATATGTATATTTATATATATATAATATGTATGTTTATAAAATGTATATAATACATATATAGATATGCACGCGCACACACACACAAGCAAAAGCAGATATATGAGAAGGAATGAACTAAAGAACTGAAGCACTATCTTTTCATCCTGACCAAACACTAATTTTCCAGCTCATACCTGTTCTTCCCTCTAACAGTTGTCATTAGGGTAGTGGTAACACTGTTCTTGAATGACGTCAAGGAGATCATTGGAATATAGGACAGCCAAATTTGCCTCTGGTGCATACATGAGGGACTATCACTGTAACTTGCTGGTAGCTCCCAGATAGCCTGGTTACTTTTGTAGCATCTTCAGTCTTTTTAGCTTTTAAGTATGTATAGAGTACTTCAGAATTCCTGTAAGCATTTTATGCGCCATCTGTCTTTGCATGAATTATTTAGGCTACTGCATCCCCTGAGGAATTCATATCTTACATATAACCTTTGGGAACAGAGCTGTTCTGCAGTTACAGTGTTGTGGACCTTCTCCTCTCTTGGTGGTGCATAGTGCCACCATTTTACTAATACTTATGATATCCTTTAAAGCTCACATTCTCCTGCTGCCCAGATACCTGTGTAGTTGTATGCTTAATTCTTACTGTTTTCTAATGAATATAAAATTGCAAGTTAATAGTAGTCCTGTTACCTCATTGCAAGTTACTTCATGTGCCACATTGCAGCCTCACAACCCGGACTGGTAGACAGGGATATCTGGAATTCAAGACCACAGCAGGTGGCTGCAAGCCAGCATTGCTAGTTTATCACCAAGTTGTTGTGTTGCTGGCTGAAATGTTGGATACTGGGTATTTTGCTTTTATGGCCATGTATGAGGCTAGAGAATGGACCTGTGTGTGTGAAGACCATTTATTTTGTATGATGTTCCAATATGAATTTGCAGGAGCCAGAGACTGACTGAAGATGCAATGAACAACATAATTTAAGTTATTGAAGTTGAAGGGCTAGTAGGGTTTACTCATATTTTATTTAGCTAGCAGTCTGAATGAATGTGATTGAATTTGTTCTGTTTTTTTTTTCTTTTGCTCTTTTACTTATTCCTGTTTGAGCTTTTTTTTCCTTGCATTATGTTTATGTTATAAACACTTTAAATAAAGCTGAACTTGAATCGTGTTGCAATTTAATTAGTGTTTCATGATACTGGATGTTCTTCATCTCACATTGCTGCAGTCCTTACACTTGGGTAGTCCGCTGTCCTCGGTCGGCCCGAATATCAAAGTATAAGGCTGACGTCGGTCAAGGCGCATTTGACTGACATCAGGACGTCAGGGTACAAATGCGCATGACCGACGTCATATCCTCAGTCTTTTTTGCCGCATGGTCCGATGCAGAAGCAGCATTGCAAGTGCCGGTTGGCGTTCTGAAATTTTTCGATTTCGGAGTTTCAGACCGAGTCAAAGTTGGCTAAGTACCCGCTAGAATATTTTAGTTTTTTCTTGCCTCAGTGGTTTACCGGATGTCAGAAAAAGTGAATCATTGTACTTCTTGTGGGCAGGAAAAGGCTTAGGGAATTTTTGTTTTTACCCCAGCATAGGCCTTTGGCTATACCTCCTGTTTTGGATGTAGTGGAAGATGTTTTTACAGAGGCTTCTCTTAATCCTGATTCTTTGCCTCCTGCTCCTGTTAAACCGGATAGGTATTACAGGGTGCCTGAAGCTCATAAGTATCTTTTTAAGAGTCCTAGGGCAGACCCAGAAACTGTTAGCCAGGGGCCTAAAGGTGTTAAGGCTTCTGTTGTCAAGAATCCGGTTCCTACAGATAAAGAGGCCAGGGCCTTGGATAGATGGGGAAAGAAAGTTTATACTTCTTCCACTCTAGCTATGAGGGCTTTGAATTGCCAGTTTCACATGTTGAAATACCAAAACTATCTCCTTTCACAATTGAAGTCTAAGGTTGATGCTCTAGCGGAAGGTATTGATTGTAAAGAGTTACAAGATTTAGTACATGTTTCTGAGCAAGTGGATAAGCATTCTTTGCAATGTGGTTTTGATGCTGTACAGGCCTCGTCTAGGGTGGCTGCCACTGGGTCAGTTCTTCGCAGGCACGCCTGGCTGAGGGATCAGAATTTATCTGACCATGTTAAAACAAGGATTTTAGATGTTCCTTTACAATCTGATGTGTTGTTTGGTTCTCCTGTTGAGGCAGTTTTGAAGAAAATGGAAGACAAGGCTAAGTCTATGCAGACTGTTAAAGATTTTTTGCAGGTTCAGCCTCCAAAGTTTAGTAGAAATTGGCCTACTAAGGGGTGGACGTATCCTTCTTATGATTCCCAGTCTAGGGGTAGATCTAGACGTGGTAGGGGCAGAGCTCAGGGCTCTTTCAGGCCTAGAACAGGGAGTTCTCCTGCACAGTCTTCGGTGAGGGCAGGGGTCAGTCCTTTCGTAAACAGACCCAATGACCTACCTTTTCAGCTGCCAGAGCCTTCTCGTCTGGCAGCACCTTTGGGAGGAAGGTTGGCGCTTTTCAAAGAAAATTGGAGTTTAATTACCCAAGACAGATGGGTATTGGATATCATACACCACGGTTACAGGTTTTATTTCCATACCTTGCCTCCTTTCAAAGGCATGCCAGACGTTCCTCCTCAACAAAGAATAGAGGCTCACAAGCAAATCTCTCTGTTACTCCAAATAGGGGCCATACAGCCGGTCCCTATGCCAGAAGTGGGCCTAGGATTTTATTCTCGCCTGTTCCTAGTACCCAAGAAGGGGAATACATGGAGACCAATTTTGGATTTATCTATCCTCAACACTTATCTGGACATTCCCAAGTTCAAAATGTTGACGTTACAGCAGCTTTTACCTCTGCTGGGCAAAGATCATTGGATGGTAACTTTGGATCTCAAGGAGGCTTACCTTCATGTTCCTATCAGACTAAGTTGCAGGAAGTATCTGCGTTTTCGAGCTGGGACTTCTCACTATCAGTTCTCTGCATTGCCCTTTGGCTTATCTACTGCGCCCAGAGTGTTCACGAAAGTTCTGGCTCCAGTGATAGCTTTCTTCAGGCTAAAAGGAATACAGATCTATCCTTATTTGGACGATTGCCTGATTCTGGCTCAAGGAAGGGACGAGCTTCTTCATCATTTGGAGTATGTGATAGCAGTGCTAAGATGCCTGGGGTATTCTGTGAACGAAATAAAGTCCAGTCTAGTACCCTCTCAGGACATGTGCTTTCTGGGTGTAAGACTGAATACAGCATCCCAGATGGCCTTTTTGACCCCGGACAAACAAAAGAATCTTTCCCTTTATTTCCATCAACTATCTCATCAGTCCGGGCTGACTGCAAGGACAGTCCTTCAAGCCTTAGGGTTCATGGCATCTTGTATTCTGGTGCTTCCCAATGCCAAACTGCATATGAGGAAGCTACAATGGTATCTCAAAAATGTATGGACACAGCACTGCCAGGATCTGGACACTGTCATTCTAATAATACCTTGCATTCAAAAGGAATTTTTGTGGTGGGCTCAGGAATGTCACCTAAACAAGGGACTCTCTGTGACCCGGCCAGAGGCGAGTCAGATTTTAACGACAGATGCCTCAGACAAAGCTTGGGGAGCTCATCTAAATGGAAAGTGGATACAAGACAAGTGGCCTGCCAGACTACTACATCTACATATCAACTTGAAGGAGATGTTAGCAGTCCAGTTTGCATTAATAGCTTTCAAGGATTTACTTCTTCCAGGGCAGGTGTTGATTCTAACAGACAACACAACTGTCATGTGCTACATCAACAAGCAAGGGGAACACATTCTTATCCTCTATGCAGGCAAGCAATGATTTTGTGGGAGACTGCTCTCAGTTTACAGCTCAATCTTCAGGCAAGGTTTCTGCCGGGAGCACAGAACTCCTTAGCAGATGTGTTGAGCAGACTAATTATGGATCCCCACGAGTGGAAATTGGATCCTCATGTATTTCAGAAATTGACAGTGTCATGGGGAACTCCAGACATAGATCTGTTCGCTTCTCCACTAAACCATCAGCTGCCAAAGTTTTGCACGAAAAGGTTTCATCCCACAGCTTGGAAAGTGGATGCTCTTTCTTTCAATTGGAGCAATCTTCATGTGTATGCCTTTCCACCTCTGCCTCTCCTTCCAAAGGTACTTCTAAAGGTCAGACAGGACAAGCCAAGGATGATTTTAATAGCTCCAGATTGGCCTCGACAGCACTGGTACCCATTACTGAGAAGTCTGGTACGGAAGCCTCCATGGCCTTTGCCTTCGATTCCACACCTGTTGTCCCAGGAGGACAGTCATTTGCTCAATGTCAAACTTCACTCTCTTCACCTAACAGCCTGGCATATTCTGTTTTGAACCATAGAGGGTCTCAACTTCCACAACAAGTTTTGAATGTTATTTTGGAAGCTAGAAGGCCTAGTACAAGGAAAGTGTACGCAGATAAATGGAAGAGATTTTTATTTTGGAGTGCAGCAAAGGATTTTGATGTTTCTGAGCCTAATTTAAGTGTGGCTCTTCAATATCTTACTGAGTTACTGGACAAAGGTTTGTCCTTCTCTTCTATTAAGGTTCATGCTGCAGCAATTTCAGCTCACTATGACTGTGACCCACCATTGTTTTCTCATCCTTTGTTCAAGCATTTTCGTAGAGGGGCAAAGAATATAAGACCCCCACGTAGAGCTCCTACTCCTGCTTGGGATCTCAATTTTGTGTTGGAGAAACTCACTCTACAACCTTTTGAGCCTGCAGCTACTGCTGAGTTGAAATATTTATCATGGAAGACTGCTTTTTTGTTGGCCATTACCTCTGCAAGAAGGGTTTCTGAATTACAGGCCCTTATGGCCGTTGAGCCTTTCTTAATTTTCCATAAGGATAGGGTATCTTTACGTACTAATCCTTCCTTTATGCCTAAAGTGGTTTCTAGTGTGGCTTTAAACCAAACTATTCATTTGCCTACTTTTTATGCAAATCCCCAAAATAAAGGGGAAAAGATTTTGCACACTTTAGATGTACACAGGCAGTTGCGATATTATTTGGACAGAACTAAAGGGTTCAGGCAGTCTCAGCAGTTATTTGTTTCTTTTGCTTTGAGTTCTCAGGGCAAGCCTGTGTCAAAACAAACTATTTCTAAGTGGATTGGGTTTTGCATTGCTTTCTGTTATTCCCATCATGGCAAGGAGATTCCAGCTGGGATTAGGCCTCATTCCACTAGGGCTACTGCCACTTGACAGCTTTTTGAGGGGTGGCAGCCAAGGATATTTTGGAGGCAGCTACTTGGAGTTCAGTGCATACTTTCTCTAGGCATTATCACCTACCACTTTACTCTAAATCCAGGGCTGGTTTTGCCACTGCTGTTTTGCAGGGCATTTTGGCAGCTCCTGCTTCCTTATAGTTTGGCCATCCTCCCTTACCTCTGCTTTGGGATTCTACCCAAGTGTAAGGACTGCAGAAATGTGAGATGAAGAACATAGTACAGTTTTGTACCTACCATAAATGTAGATGTTCGAAGATCCACATTGCTGCAGTCCAATTTACCCTCCCTCCTTCCCCTCTGTAGTTAGAGGCGGTTGTGTGGGTTGGGTTGTCTATATGATGTATATTGTATATATTGTACATATTTTTAGTGCTAGGATGGTTGGTTGTAGGTTTGCTGTCTTTTGGTTTTGACCTTTATTTTTAGGGTCTTCTGACATCTGGGGCAAGAAAAGACTGAGGATATGACGTCGGTCATGCGCATTTGTACCCGGACGTCCTGATGTCGGTCAAGGCGCATTTGACTGACGTCAGCCTTATACTTTGATATTCGGGCCGACCGAGGACAGCGGACTACCCAAGTGTAAGGACTGCAGCAATGTGGATCTTCGAACATCTACATTTATGGTAGGTACAAAACTGTACTTTCCTCCCTGTTACCATGCTGATAGGATAGCTGCCCATGTATGGCCTTTCTCATGTTCTGCCCAGAAATAATGTCTGACATTTATCAGCTACAGTAGTTAGTGATGAAGCCAAACCGCTCTTAATTCCCCGGTATGGCTCCCACCAGGGTGTTGTGTGTACTGAGTTTGCTCGTTTTTCCTATATCCCATGAGTTTTTAGCAAGTTCCTGTGTTTCTTTCCACATCCCAAAGGCATGCAGGTAGTTGATGATGCAAGGAATTTCTGGTAGGTATGTGTGGTGTACATGTGTGTGTGCTTCTTCTACAATGGAGTAACATTTCCCAAGATTGTTTCCTGATTTTCACCCATAGCTTGCCAGGATAGGTACAGGTTCCTCACATCCATGAAGAAAAAAGGGGTGTTGAAAATGAATGAACAGATTTGTTTTTTAGTTGCAGTAAATGTATACAGATGAATTGCTTTGCTTAACAGTCCTCATGTGGATATACTTTCAGTGTGTTTAACTTGTAAATAATTCCACATTCCTGTGTACTGTCACAGTAGTTCACCACCACAGGATTTGTAGAGTGTGTAGCCATTTACATAGGTGGTTACTGGGCTGTTGACCTGAAGGTCTTTATAAGCCTAGCCATGTGTACCCAATATCATACTAGAGAAACCCAATATAGAGGATCTTGCCTAAACTCAGGATCTTGGTTAGCAACGACTGCCCATATTTAGGAGGGTCATGGATGAAATCCTCGGCAGGAATTTTCGGTTTCCCATCCAGTCATCCATCCAGGCTACACTTAAACAGGGTCATAGAGAGTCTTTGTTTGATGTAAATTGGTAGCCTATTGCAGAGGAGTGGCAACCTCTGAGTGACATGTCTGTCTCTACAATAGGTCCTGTTTATGCCACTGGAGTGGGTGACCCTTATCCCATTTGACTTATGGATGTACAGCATTTCTATTAGGTTTGGATCCGAGTAGGCCAGGCACACGTCTCCTCTAAATAGTCTGTACACTACTGAGTACAGTGACAGTGACTTCAGTCTGTCAATGTATGACGTACTGAGACCCTGAATATTCTTGGTTAGAAATTTCTGAGATCTCTCAAGTTGCTGCAAGTGCCTAGTAAGTTACATACCAAAGGGAACATTGTACTCAGTTTTTGATATGATGAGAATCGCGTACAGGGGTGTTGTGACATCTTTCGCTCTTGAGGTAATGCCGTTGCTGATGAGGTGTGTAATGTAGAAATGCCTTCCTTACCACAGTAGATACATATTGGTCAAAGTGTAGTCTACAATCAGCTTGCGTTCCCAACTCTCTCACTACTGAGTTGTTACTTAGGGTATTATTCTTTATATGATAGTCTGCATGGATATTGTTTTTACTGAAGAGGATGATAATGCATTTTTTAGCATTTTGTTTGAGTCCATGGCTTTGGCACCAATCATTGGTTTGTGTAAGTCCCTGTTGAAGTATAATTACATCGTTTGGGAATTC
Organism: Protopterus annectens; assembly: GCF_019279795.1. Classification (NCBI taxonomy): domain Eukaryota; kingdom Metazoa; phylum Chordata; order Ceratodontiformes; family Protopteridae; genus Protopterus; species Protopterus annectens. The sequence continues at coordinate 694,577,309 of NC_056727.1, forward strand.
AGTGATTACTGATGACTGCAAATTAGGTGCAGGCTTAATCAGCCACAGGCCCACTGTTTTGGCCTAAACTTCTGAAAAGTATATTCCAAACAATAGGGGGCTGAGCACTTACCCCTGTGGAACCCCATTGGTGACAGGTTTGCTGGTAGAGGTAAAGTCCCCAACTTTGACTGAGTGTGATCTGTCGGTGAGCCGGTTAGCAACCCACCTGATGGCATAAAGGTTGATGTTCAACTGGGGAGTTTATCAATGATGCCTGAATGTGGGATTGTGTCAAAGGCCTTGGCTAAGTCAAGATAGGCTGTATAGTATGCACAGATTTGCCTTTGTCTATGGCTTTGATGATGTTTTTGAAGAAGTCTACCATGTTTAACAGGCATGACCTGTCTTCGACAAAACCAAACTGTTGAGTCAAGAGTTTGGAGGTCACCTATATCCTTACTTATAAGATCCATGATGATTCATTCCATGGCCTTACAGGTAAGGCTGGTTTGAATTATGGGTCTGTATGGTACCCCCTTTATGAAGGGGGATGATGGTTGCTGTTTTCCATTCAGCAGGGACAAAACCAGTACTCAGGCTGTTGAAGAGAGTACCTAATGTAGTTGCTAACTCATGTTTTAGACCATCCGGTCCCATAGAGGCTGTGTTTTTTGGTCTTAGAGTGAGGATTAATGACTTGCTCTTTGGAGATGCAAGGTGGGGGAGATGTAGTGGAAATGCTTTGTGGAATGTTTGAGGGGACAGGGTGGTGAAATGTTCGCCAAATAAATTGGCTAATAGGTTAGCTATTTTCGCAGGATCAGTGTGTATGATGTCATCCATAGCTAGTTCAGCACACGTCTGGGTCCTACCTTTTAGGCTATGGATATAGCTGAAGAATGCCTTATGGTTATCCTTAGCTTTGGTTGCTAATTTTTTTGTGAAGTTGCCCTTAGAGGATTTTACAGGTTGTCTTATTTGTTTGTTCAAACAGAGGATGGTGTTCTTCCAGTGCTTTGACCGCTGTCTCTCTCTTTTTTTCTTAGACATCAACTTCTTCCTCTTGTATAACTTATTAATGCTATATGTCCACCAGGGAGGCTTGTTTTTTCTTGAGGATCTTGTTTTGATCCTGTCAGGTACAGCTGTGTCAATACATTTGTGTATGTCACAAATAAAAAATACAAAATGGTATGAGCAGACTGGGTTCCCAAACAAATCATATATGCAGAACAATTTAGGAAACACCAGACCACAGCAGATAGTATCAAGGGAATAGGAGCTTGGAAATTATTTATGCCATCCCTTAGGAGAGTATAATTAGCTTTGGTAAAATAGTTTAGCCTGATTTCACCTAAGAGGGGTTCATGTGTTATAGCTACTTTAAATGTGACTGATTTTTGATCAGATTTAACCAGTGACGGTCCTATACTTGTGGTGGTGCAGTAGTCAGCCATGTGGGTGAGGACCAGGTCAAGAATATTTGAGCCCCTTGTAGGTTTGCATACTGTTTGTTCCAGGGCATTAGTGTTAACAAAGTCCAGAAACCTTTGTGCAAGCATGTTGGTACTTGTATAAATTTCCCAGTCAGTGGAGGGAATAGTTGAAATTGCCTGTGACTAGAGGGTATGGTTGAAATTTGATTAAGTAGGTCTGAATAGGCAGCATGGATATGTTGGTTCATTGAGGGGGCCTATAGCTAATGACTTGAAGGGGGGGGGGTCTTATCCATAGTTAGTTAAACTTGGAGAAACTGCATGGAGTTTTCCTGTGTAATCAGTCTAGATGTGTATTTATCTTTGACGAAGATAGATACTCCTCCTCCTTTGGTTCTGACATGTTCATTTTGCTGCCTGAAAGTGTGGAAGGCATTCTAGCCTTGCAGGGCTGGGGTACTCTTTGCGGCCCTTTACCAAATGTTTGTGACTGCACAGATGTCAACATCCTGCAGGGAGAGGAGTGCTTCCAGAGAGTGCAGTTTCTGATTTAAACTCCTAGAGTTTAATAGCATAACTTTTAATTTATTTGTGAACGATATTTTCACATCAGAAATTTTGTTATTGAGACTTTGCTTAAAAAAGGCACTATGGGGAGTGACAATAAACTGTACTGTCAGCCATGTCAGGAGAAATAGGACAGTGGATATGTAACTTGTACCAGCACAGCTAGCTGGAATTTTGTTAAGAAGTATATGCCATTTGTGTATCAAACTGATTTGTACAGATGATTGTGTTTAAAAATTTATTTGTCAAGTTGCTTGTGTTAATATGTATCAACAGTGTTTCCTACTGGACAGAAAAGAAATATACATGCATTATTGTAATTGTTTAAATGTATACATTGTAACATCATATACTGGAAGGGAAGAGGTTAATCCACCTGATTTTGAAAAAAATATTCTTGAAATTAAATTACTTTGAGTTAAGTCATAACAATGTTATCCCACAGTTTTGAAGGGAGCCAGAGACAGTGTCTGTGCTAGAGAATAGTTTGTAGCTCCTGTAGGAAGAGTGGAATGGTTTTATTGGTTTATGGCTTCCAGGTGCTGCAGCAGATCGTAGAAAAGCGCCAGATATGTATGTTAGCACATAAGGTGCTAAATCCTAGCAGCTTCTAGTGTTAGTAATAGTGTACCAGAAGTCAGATGACCAGAGGTATGTGATGTCATTCTGTACAGAAATAATGTTTTAATATTAGAAGAGACTGAAGTCTCAGGGGCAGTCTGTTCTTGGAAACCTGACTAGAATGACCCTCACCCACATCATTTTGCCTTGCAGTAGTAAGTAACCTAACTAGGGAATAGTAATTCTTTTAGTCAATCAGGAATAGATAGTGAGATTAGCTAAATACTGATTTTCTGTATGTGTGTGAAACTTTCCATTGGTGTTATTTTTAATATTTCCTGTGGCTGAAACTCTGGTGTTTACTGTAAATAGATATTTAGCATTTTCATGTTCTTTTATTATTTATTAAATATATTTAAACGTGTCATTGTGGCAGCTCATTTTAGAAAACTATTTAAATTTTGAGAGTATTTGAATATATTTATTTTGTGATAACTCTGGCCACTCCTGAAAGCCTTGCTGTTTGATAAACATTATATTAATTTCACTCAGCATAATTGAATACCCTTTAAGAGCCTTATAGTAACTGACTGGTGGCAGTGACTCTACCTTACAGTCTGGGCAAAGTTAGTAGAGCAGGTAATCTGTGCCAGCCTTTCCTAGGTGTGTGTGTGTGTGTGTGTGTGTGTGTGTGTGTGTGTGTGTGTGTGTGTGTGTGTGTGTGTGTGTGTGTGTGTGAAAATTAAATCTCAGGGGGTATGTGACAGCTACTTGGAGCAGGGACATGAAGCACTGGTTTCACAGAGAGGGTGCTAGAGGGCTTGGCTTGGACACTTGGCTGAGGACCTAACCCTGCAGCTGTGCCAGTGGAGTTTTATTGGGGACCTGGAAGGAGACAGACAGAGCAACCCAGACCCAGGGCTGAGTATGTTCCCTGTGTGCTCTTAAGGGAAATTGTGCTTGATGCAGAGAGGTTTACGTCTGGAAATACTGTGTATATCCATTTGTATTCCAAGTGCACGTTCCTTTCCAGTGTCAGTGGTGAGGATTCAGGCTCCTTGATTAGCAGCCTAGAGTGAGGACATCACAGGAAGGCAAGTGCCTTGGCCAATAACTGAAAGCCTAGAGGTGACAGGTGAAGACCATTTCTGGCAAAGCAGCGTGGTCTATCAGCCATGTCATTCCAGGCTGACAGGAACTGGATCCCCTTAGAATGACACCAGAAACTAAACCTGTTGTTGAAGTCAGTCATTTTTTGTTTGTATTGTGATATCATCCTAGTTGAGGGTAGAATGCTGCTCAAGGCTAGTGACATACCTGCCTGGTACGCATACTCATAGAGCTCAAACATGTCACTCTTTTATATAGTCCAGTGAAGTACGTCTCAAGTCATTCACACCAACATGAACTATGATGGAGTCATAACGGTACTTGTTGACAGACTTGAGTGCACGTGTGATCTGTCTGATCCTGGCACCAGATAGTCAGCTGACTTTAGCCTTATCCTTGTCCAGCCTGGTGAGTGGGACATCTGTGTATCTCACAGTGGAGTCACCTATGACTAGAAAATTGGTTTAGATGGGCTTTGCCTTAGGGGATTATTTGGTCAGACACTGGTGCTTGTGTTGTTCTGTATTGAGTACTGTAGGTGCTGTATTAGGTGTAGCATGTTTGTGTTTGGTAGGTTTGTGGTGTTTAGGTAGGTTTCTGGTGAGTACACCTGCCTATGATGGTTTATATGTTGAGTGCATGGTTTGCGTAGGAAGTGTATTATGTGAGCTGACATATGATTGGTATGTTCTATCTGTCAGCAGTGTACCCTTATGGAGCAGTTATTTATTTAGTTATTTATTTATTTTTATTTATTTGTTTACTGGGAAAGTCCAACTTGGAACGAGCCAATTTTCAGTAGAGGCCTGGGAAGAAATGTTCGAGATGCATGTCTTTGTAATGTGGGAGGAAACCCACACAAATGCAGGCAGGACATACAGACAGAGGGCACCCCAGCTGAGAATTGAACTGGAAAACCTCTTGCTGTGAGGTGACAATGCTAGCGCTGCACCGTCCATTATGATAAAATGCTCTGTGAATGACACTTCAGTTTTTACCACTGCACCCTTGCTAATTTGTGTAATGAACCAGATGTGAAAGTAAGTATTGTGGTCACTGTACTCCTGTTGAGGTTCATACTTTGAATGACCTTGTATGTTGATGTGTTATTTGCTCTTCAGTATGTTCTCAGTAAAAGTTTGTGTAAATTGCTGCTGTGCACTTTTTTGCTTTGTTTAGGTGTCTGTATTCCTTTTCCATGTGATGCTGTTCATTTCATATAGTGCAGAACTCAACTATAGTTCTGCAAATGTGAAATAAGAAAACCACTCTAGTCTCTATACGTTCCTGCACAGTACACAACTTATGTGTACATAGTGTTTGCATTTTTCATTGTGTGTGTGTGTGTGTGTGTGTGTGTGTGTGTGTGTGTGTGTGTGTGTGTGTGTACTGGTATTTGTGTACTGTTGATCCACTGTGAGCCATTCTATTAAAAGCTCTGGAACTTGGGCATCTAGTCTAACAAATTAAATGTATGCTTGTATAAATGATACCAACTCAGGTCTCCATTGAAAGGTTACTTGTCTAGTGGGACTAACCTGGTCAACAAAGGATAAAATAAATAAAAATAAAATTACTTTGTTTCAGGACTCACATGGGTCGAAACAATATTGAGTAGACTAACACATTCTAGGACATGTCCTTGCCATGTATTATTTATTCTTAAGTTAATCAGTCTTTTGCAAGCTTGTGCTGTTATGCAGCATTGTGAGGCTACCTAGATGGCAAATGCTTTTGCTGGGATGTTGCATTTGAAACTTAAGTCTTGGAGACTGCATTTTTCCCTTTACACAGAATACCTCTGTCATGCACTGAGGTTGATATATGAAGTGTTTGCACTCGGCTTCTGTTTTGAGCTCACTTTTGTACTCTGATGTGTTTTCTTTAATTAAATGTAGCTTTGCCTTCAGATTTTGAGTTGATTGCCTCATATCCCAAGATAATTGTATATACGTCATTTTTCCTTTCTAGCTAGTGCCATGGTGGACTTTGCGATACATAAACATTCACCAGCAGTTGTTGGAGGAACGCTCACCTCAGCTGTTTGCTCTTGCCCAAAGCTGTGCAGAAGAAGGTACGAGTCATTTATATCAGTCACATTAGAAGGAGGTGGGCTTTGTCTGGAGAGCACAATTATGATGGATTACTCAAAATGTTGTGACATTTAGATACCCCAGAAACTACAGAGACAAGCATGCATGTGATATAGGGAAGGTAGTATATAAATCAGTTTTGTGTTCCATCCATAACAGCTTCTGCATTAATGAGCTGTTACTGATTCTTATCAATTTGGCAGAAAGTTTAAATATTTGTAATACATGTCATTTAAAATTTCTGCCTGCCAAATAATAATAAATTTTAATATGTCTTTGTTTTCTCATTTATTCACTTACATTTTATTTTTAGCCTTTTCCTACTGGAAACCGCTATCTGTTCATTCAGTGACAAGAAAAAGAAAAAAAAAACAGATTACTACTGTGCACTTCAGGGATGTTTTGTTGTTGTTTAGCCCATTGCAGGGCATGCCAGAAGAACTGTTTTTCAGTCTGTAAATTCATGCAGTATGAGCAAATGTTATGCATACAACACTTGTAATGATCTTACCAGATAAATTATACAGTGTCAGTCACTGACCTTATAGACACTTGTTTCAGTTAACATCTAAATCTGCATGGCTTATACCTTATTTAGTTTGTTTTTCAAAAAATGGTTGGCGGTGAAGTACTGGAATTATTGCTGGGAGAATCCTGTGTTTGATGTATTATGTTTTCTGCTAGTATTTCTATATGGCAGATTTTTAAGTGTTTAAGTTCTTTCTGATGTTCTTCGTGTTTCACTGTTGCAGTCATCACATTTGGGTTATCTGCTTGCAGTAGCCCTCAGTCGGCCTGATTAACAAAGTCTTGGGTCCTGCATCGGTTGCTGTCCCTTCTTCCATGATGTCAGGTCATCAGGGGTATAAAACATGCAGCCGACGGCATTACATCAGTCTTTCTTGCCGTGTGGTGCCCGAAGCAGAAGTAGTTCGCAAGTGCCGGTCGGCCAACTCCTGAAATTTTCGTTTTTGAGTTTCAGAACCGAAGTCTTCAACTAAAGCTAAGTACCCCATTGGGGAAACTTTTTCTTGCTCCTTACTGATGTCAGTAAAAGTTAATAATTGCATTTCTTGTGGAAAGCAAATACCTCACAAAGATTTTCATTTGTACTGTATTCCTTGCCTAGGCCCTGATCACAACGTACCTTGCTGTTGGTTTTGTGCTTTATTTAATCAATGCACTATCTGTCATCGGTATAATTTCGCCTCTAAATATTTCGGTTCTCTGTTCAATTATCCAGAAATGTCGTCGGTAAGCCATCCGACTACCGGAATTCCGAAAAAACACAAATATAACGAGACAGGCCGCCTAGGTCCAAAGCTGCCGACGACGCTTCTCCTAAGCCAGTCGCCAGTTCGCTGGTACTCAGTGAGGTGCTTTTGCAGCCCCTGATACCCGCTACTTCTGATTCGCAGGCCTCTACTGAGACCCATTTGGAGTCCGGTATGCCACGAGATGCTTCAACTGTGGAACCTGCGGATGTCTCTACCTTGGATGGGACTGGAGCCACTGTGCAGGCACCGGCTTCTGAGGGTGTATTCAGGCCTACGGACTTGCATATTAAACAGACTCCTCCTTCTTCTTTAAGGCCTAAACCTCGAACCATGCCTAGAAAACTGATGCCCAGGCCATATGCTCAGGCCTCTATGCCAAAAAAACAAATGCTAAGAATGGCTGAAGATCTTATAACTTTAATCAGGGGAAGCCAACCACCCTCTTCTAAGAGGCCTAGGACTGAAATTGTTTATGATTCTTCTGATGATCTGGATTTACCCTTCTCTACTTATGAGGATTCTGATACAGAGAACTCTATTCCCTCTGCTTCCCCTCCAGAGGATTTTTCTTTTGGTGAAAACTTGCACACTCTAAGGGAGCATTTCCACTGGGAAAGCCAGGATTTTTATGATTCGAAAAAGAGGCTTAGGGATTTCTTACTCTTGCCTCAGCATAGGCCTTTAGCTATACCTCCTGTACTAGACATTGTTGATGATGCCTTTTTGGAATCTAGTTTGGCCCCCGATTCTTTGCCTCCTGCTCCCAGAAAACCTGACCGATATTACAGGGTTCCTGATTCTCACAAGTTCCTTTTTAAAAATCCTATTGCGGATCCAGAGACTATTTCACAGGGACCCAAGGGCATTAAGGCCTCTACTGCCAAAAACCCTACCCCTTCTGATAGAGATTCCAGGGCGCTGGATAGATGGGGTAAGAAGGTTTACACTTCTGCAACCTTGGCCATTAGGGCCTTAAATTGTCAGTTTCATATGTTAAAGTATCAACAACCTATTATTGGATTGCTTAAACAGAAAATGATGTTGATTCCTGACTGTGCTGAAAATAAGGAATTACAGGATTTAATGTATTCTGCTGAACAGGTTGGAAAACATACTTTGCAATGTGGGTTTGATTCTTTAGAGGCCACTTGCAGAGCTGCTGTCACTGGGTCTGTACTCAGAAGGCATGCTTGGCTTAAGGAGCAATCTTTGCCTGGTGATGTTAAAGCTAAACTGTTGGATGCACCCTTAAATCAGGACCTCCTGTTTGGCAACAAAGCTGAGGAAGTTCTTAAAAAGATGGAAGGTAAAGCTAAATGTATGCAAACTTTTAAAGATTTCTTAAAAGTTCAGCCTCCAAGATTTAGTAGGCATTGACCCTCTAAGAATTGGTCCTTTCCAGCTCCTTCCAGGCCTTCTCAATCCAAATCCAGACACAACAGAAATCCCAGATTTCAGTCCCGGGGTACGCACAAGACTAAGCAATGGGGGGCTTCCACTTCCAAATCTGGGAGTAGTAAGACTCCCCCCTATGGAAAATGGCCTCAATTACTTGATTTTAAAACTTCCAAGCACTTCTCAACTGAATGCTCCTTTAGGGGGAAAGATTGGTCTGCAGGCCAAAAACTGGGGACTCATTACCCAGGACAGATGAGTTTTGAATATAGTGTCCCAAGGATACAGATTTCACTTCCACACATTACCAACGTCAAAAGGTTGGCCAGATCTACCCCCAAACCAGTGGGCAGAGGCTCAAAAGCAAATACTCTCTCTTTTAAACATAAAGGCTATTCATACTGTACCAGAAGAGGAAAAAGGACAAGGTTTCTACTCCAGACTTTTCCTGGTACCCAGAAAAGACAATTCATGGCATCCTATTCTGGACCTGTCTACTCTTAACACCTTTTGATTCCAAAATTCAAGATGCTGACTCTTCACCAGTTGCTTCCCATGCTAGGAAAAGATGCCTGGATGGTAACACTCGATTTAAAAGAAGCATACCTGCACATCCCAATCAGGGAATCTTGCAGAAAATACCTATGCTTCAAAGCAGGCTACAATCACTACCAGTACTCTGCACTACCCTTTGGCTTATCTACTGCGCCCAGGGTATCACAAAGTGCCTAGCCCCAGTCATCGCATTTTGCAGGCAAAGAAATATTCAAATATACCCATACTTGGACGATTGTTTAATTCAGGCAGAAAGCCAGGACATACTTTTGAATCATCTGGCCTTTGTACAAAGGGTGCTAACTTGTCTGTGGTACACCATAAACAAAAATAAATCACACCTGGTACCCTGTCAACAAATCATATTCCGGGAGCAAGCTTGAATACAACTTCCCAGATGGCTTTCCTCATGCCAGAGAAACAAATTAATTTGACAACCTACTTCAAACAATTGGCCACACAAACCCTACTATCTGCAAGGCAAATACTACAAGCCTTGGGGTTCATGGCCTCCTGCATTCTTCTGATTCCATATGCAAGACTACATATGAGGAAACTACAGTGGTATCTAAAAAGCCTATGGTGTCAACATTCTCAGGCTCTAGAAGCAATGATTCCTATCATACCTTGCCTACGCCTAGAGTTTCTCTGGTGGGCAGAGGCCTGCCACCAAAACAAGGGACTACCATTCACACCACCCCCTGCCGCCCAAACCCTAACAACAGACGCATAAGATTATGAATGGGGGCTCACTTGGCAGGGAAGTGCATTCAGGGCAAATGGAACCCAAGTCAAATGCACTTGCATATCAATCAAAAAGAAGTGTTAGCTGTACAGCATGCTCTGACAGCCTTCAAGTATCACATTCTTCTAGGACAATTAATGGTAAAGATGGACATCACTATTATGTGGTACATAAACAAGCAAGGTGTTACACATACTTACCCCCTATGCAGACTAGCCATGGCATTGTGGAACACAGCCTTGAGCTACCAAGTGCATTTACAACCTCAATTCCTGCCAGGAAAACTAAATACACTGGTAGACAAACTAAGTAGAAACCTCATGGACCCACACGAGTGGAAGCTGGAACCAAGGATTTTCAACATGTTGACAAGCAAGTGGGGGAGCCCAGATATAGACATGTTTGCCTCCCCCCACAACTATCAATTGGACATATTTTGCACAAGGACTCCCACAAACAAGCTTGGAAAGTGGATGCTCTGTCCTTCAGCTGGAAACAACTATCAGTTTATGCCTTTCCTCATTTGCCTCTCCTGTCCAAAGTACTACTAAAGATCAAACAAGACAAACCAAGGACAATTTTGATAGCACCAGACTGGCCATGCCAACACTGGTACCCCCCTCGTCACTGCTGGTCCCATGGAACCTGCCTCAGACTCCTACCCTATTGTCTCAGCAGGAGAACCAAATTCTGCACCCTCAGCTTCATACACTGAACCTAGCAGCCTGGCTAATTACCTAATCTCTCCTTTACCATCCCTCAGTAAACCAGTGATGGGCATAATTTTAGAGGCAAGGAGGCCTAGTACTAGAAAATCTTATGCTGAAAAATGGAAAAGATTCTGTGCCTGGAACCACTCTCAAGGGATGAGCACAGCAGTGCCCAATTTACCTCAGATGTTACAGTACTTAACTGAGATGCTTTACAAGGGCCTGTCTTTCTCCACCATCAAAATTCACGCCTCAGTCATTTCAGCTCATTATAACACAGAACCTTCCCTCTTCTCTTATCCACTGCTTAAGCAGTTCCTCAGAGGGGCCAAAAATCTACGACCACCCAGGAGATCCCCAACTCCAGCCTGGGACCTAAACTTTGTATTGGAAAAGCTCAGCCTTCCTCCTTTCGAGCCAGCTGCCACTGTAGATTTAAAATTCCTCCCTTGGAAAACAGCTTTCCTTTTAGCAATCACTTCAGCAAGAAGGGTATCTGAATTACAGACCTTCATGGCAGTGAAGCCTTTCATCATCTTTCATGTGGACAGGGTGTCCCTCAGGACCAATCCCTCCTTCATGCCCAAGGTGGTATCCAGTGTGGCCCTTAATCAGTCCATTCATTTGCCAACCTTCTTTCCTAACCCACAGAACAAAGGGGAACGGATACTGCACTCCTTAGACAAGCACAGACAACTTAGATTCTACTTGGACAGGACTAAACCTCAAAGGAAATCTGACCAGCTGCTGGTGGCATTTGCTGCAGGGGCAGAGGGGAAGGCTATTTCAAAGCAAACCATTTCCAAATGGATAGGGCATTGCATTCATTTCTGCTACAAGCACCATGGGGAAACCTGTCCCACAGGGGATCAGACCCCACTCAACCAGGGCTGCATCTACCTCTACAGCCTTTCTCAGAGGCGTCCCTACCAGGGACATCCTAGAAGCTGCTACCTGGAGTTCAGTACATACTTTCACCAAGCATTACCATCTGCCAATTTTCTCTAAATCCAGAGCTGGCTTTGCCACTGCAGTCTTGCAGGGCCTTATAGCTGGTCCTAATGCTATCTAAATTCCTCCTCCCATCTTTAGCTTTGGGAATCTACCCAAATGTGATGACTGCATCAGTGAAACATGAAGAACATAGTACAGTTGTGTACACTTACCATAAATGTAGATGTTTGAGTGTATTCACTGTTGCAGTCCTGGTTACCGTCCCTCCAGCCCCCTTTCTTCTTTTGGCTATACCTCTACTCTACTTTACTATGCTCAAAAGCTTTTTGGTGTATTTGCTTTTTTGTTGGAGGTATAACCTTGTATATTTATAGATTTAATTGCTTCCCATTAGGGGGGCAGCTGACAGCTAGGGCAAGAAAAACTGATGTAATGGCGTTGGCTGCATGTTTTATACCCCTAACGATCTGACGTCATGGAAGAAGGGACAGCAACCGTAGCAGGACCCAAGACTTTGTTAATCAGGCCGACTGAGGGCTACTGCAAGCAGATAACCCAAATGTGATGACTGCAACAGTGAATACACTCGAACATCTACATTTATGGTAAGTGTGCACAACTGTACTTTTTCAGTCCTATTTATCTGTTTATTTCAAGATGGTTGATTATTTTAACATTTTTTTCAAACTGATTTTTGTCCCAGTGCCTGTTTTACAAGCCACCTGCAGTAGTACTTGAGCACATTATTTCCAAAGACCGGGTATATCCAGCATAGATAGGGGGGAAGAGAGCTATCCATAGGGGCCAAGGATGGTTTGCACCCTTGCCTATATTCCAGCAATAATGGTGTATGTTATAGGCCCTAGTGTCTTCCCTGAGAATGGGACAATATGACCTATACCACTGTGGGAGTTACTGTAATCTCCCCATGCAGGTGCACACTCCCATGCATCCACAGTGATGTTTGGTACATCTGCAACTTGATGGCCAAATGCCTTTCTGTGAGCCATCTTTACAGTGCACCCATTCCTGTGAGGGGGGTATAGTATAACCTTCGCAGTCTACCCCTTTCCCCCCAGGATAAGCATATCCATCCTGTCTGCACCAACTCCAGCAAACACCCAGCTGTTAATCAAATATCTCTATACATATATGTATATATAAATATACCTGTCCTGTAGTAAAAGCTTTATCCCCCTAAGCCAGTAGACCTGGCTGAGATTATATTAACATTTTTTAAAACAAGAAATATCTTTATTAAATTATCATGTATGACATAGACCATGTTGGTTTACTATCACATTGGCGATTGCACTATGTGCGATCAACCAATGAGCAAAATTCAGGTAGCAGAACCAGAAGTGCGATCACAGCATAGTCGAACTTTACAATAGTGAACATTCATTATAGCAAAGTTCAACAATGTAGTGCAGATCGCACTATAGTGGGGATCGGGAAATTTACCCTTTCCTCAGTGTAGTGCAATTTCGGAATTTGTATATATAAGTAGGGGGGGTGTGGGGGGCTTACTCCCCTGCAAAAACCTGTTGTAGAATGTTGGGTAGATAGGAGCATTTCAGTGTAGTCGACATGTTCGATATTCAAATTCACTGAAATGCTCAGTTCGGCATTTACACTGTTCAGCGTTCTGATTTCTGAACATTTCGTTCGGACATCTGTACATTCGAGCATTGTACTGTCAAACATGTGATAGCAAACCGACCATGTTACATATATATATATATATATATATATATATATATATATATATATATATATGTATGTATATATATATATATATATACACACATGAAAACAAACCATAGCAACACAATCTCAGTTGCAAACATTGTCCATTCCAAACTGTGCCGACACAACTGTAGCTGCAAACATTATACATCCTTTTTAACATATCCAGTCATTGTTCGTCAGCCATTACATAGCTCACTCAAATCTTGCCTTCTTTTAAATCTCATTCCTCATCTGTATGTCTTGATCCCACATTTCTCACTTTTTCCTTTGTAATTTCCTCCTACCCTTTTCTAAAGATCCTAGTTCCAGTTGTGTTATCTATGTTACTATCTTCGCTGCTTCTAGTAAAGTTGGTTTAGACTTTGATTTCCATTTTCTAGTAATTGTTTTTTTAGCAGTCATCATAATTAGACTCAGCAAGGCCTTACTATGTCTAGGAAATTCTGATTCTGTATCATAGCTCAAAGAATAATTTCTCTAGCTACTCCAGTTTACTCACCCAGCATCTCCGACAGAGCAGTCTGCAGGGAATCTTTAAAGTCTGCCAACTCATTACACTCCCAGAACATATGTTTCCAGTTGCCTCTTTCTTCCTCATCACACCTCCAGCATTTGCTGTCTATCTGAGGAAAAATTCTTTGAAATCTGCTTGGGGAAATAAAAATACCTGTGTAAGAACTTCCAGGCAAAGATCCTAAATCTTCTAGATTTTGTTGCATATTTGGGAGACATACACATATACCCATGTTGTTTCTCTGTGAATTGTTTATCTAATATCTCTTCCCAATCCTTTCTAACCTCCTCTGATTGATTCTTATAGTTGTTATGCAGTATTTTATATGCTGTAATTATTCCTTTCTTAAAGGCAGCTTCTGTTCTAGATCATACTAAAAACTCTGCCAATGCTAGTCTTTCGTTTAGGACCCCCACCTCCACCACCACTTCTTTCTCTTTGCCTATACTCTGATATCAGTCCTTGATATGGAAGGCATTCTCTAGCCTACAGTCCAAATAGGTTTTTGGCATCTTCCCATTCTATTACCTTTTTCTCTCTAGTTATTTCCTGCCAATGCCTTGGTTCCTTTGCCAGTTTTCTCCAATATATTCCCACCCCCTCTTGCCTATTGTGTGTATCCCTAATTGCAGTCATCCCTATCAGCAGAATCTCCTTTCTCCATTCCTGTATTGGCTTAGTTCTTAGAAGACCTTCTGCTACTTTATGAATATAATATTCTGTATGATTATTGTTGCTGTTCTTAAAGGTCTGCATCCAAAATCACAGTCTCTCTCTCTCTCTCTTACCTGAGCGCCCCTGTTTCATAGTCATCTCTTTATAGTTTTCTGCTTGTGCTTTGTATAGGAGCATATACCTGTGTTACTTTGAAATACCCCTTCAGCTCGGGTAATCCCATTCCATCCTGTTCTACTGGATAAATAAACTTATCCCACTTGACTCTTGCATCTCCCCCTCCCAGATAAAATCCTTCAGCTCTTTATTAATTCATAGGTTCATAGGTGTGTACTAGGCTAATGTCCCTGGAGCCTATATAAGCCTAGCCCAAGAAGATTCCCCTGGCATCCACAACTTCTCTTGATAATTGATAATAATATGCCTGACCAATGTACAAGACTAAAAGCATTTTAACTGCTTGTATCTTACTATTGATATCCATATAACAGAGCTTCCATTTTCTCAGTTTTTGTATTATCTTTTGTTTAGTCTCTTCCCACATATCGTTAGCTGCCACACCGGTATCATTTTTCTTCCATACACCTAAATACTTAATTTTGTCATGTCCCCAAAAATATGGATATTGCTAAACCAGTTCATATGTGGGTACTAGCTCCATTAATTTTGCATCCTGAAAAGGTTTGAAACTGTCATGATATGTTCCACAGCACTGTAATGTCCCTTTCTGGTTTTGTCAGGTATAAAATAATGTCATCTGCAAATAGAGACCGCTTTTCTTGACTAGCATACCAGTTGTGTTCTTGAATTTCTGAGTCCCTTATTTTCTTTGCCAATGGTTCTATATAATGCAAATAACAAAAGGGAGAGAGGAAACCCCTGCCTGGTTCCTTTGCTCAAGCAGAGATTATCAGAGAGGACTCCACCCACTTTAATTTTCACCTCCAGTCCTTCCTATATTCTCACAATAAACCTTATAATTTTATCAGGGAATGCAAATGCTTCCATTGCTCTGCTCATAAAATCTCAGCTTACTCTGTCAAATGCTTTCTCTGCATCAAGATCCACCAGCAACAGTGGTATTTTCTTACATTCTGCTTACCGCTGGATCATCACTGTTCTGTTTGTTTTCAAAACTTTGTCTCCCCTCCACAAAACCACATTGATCATATTTATCAATTTTGGCAACACATTTGACATTTTTTTAGCCATTATAGACATAAACACTTTATAATCATGATTTAGTATTGAAATGTACCTGTATGAAGCAGTATCTGATGGATCATTACCTTCTTTAGGTATTGCAGCTACTACCGCTTTCTTACAGGATGTTGGTACTTCTCTTCCTCTAAAAATACTGTTAAAGAAAGTCTTCCAGATCTTTTATCGTTTTTCCCTCCTAGCTTCCCAACTTACACAGGAATACCATCTATTCCTCAGGACTTTCCTGTAGATTGGTTATACATCATTTTTATCTCATGTCCTCCTATTCTTTCTGTTAGTAATTGAGCCTCCTGTCCCACTATCCTTGGCATATTTAATTCTTCCATAAAGATTTCATTAGTACCTTTTCTTGATTTCCATATTTCTCTATACAGACTTTCATAGAATTTCTGAAATAAGTAGCTGTAATCACTACTTATTCAATGACTTATTTAAATTAATATCGTACGCGCATCCTGCTCATAATAGCTTGCTGCATCCTGTTGTTTTTGTATACTATTACAGACTGTGTATATTGTGAGTACCTACTAGAGGGCTTTGTAAATATGTTTGACTCATATCTGTTATGTTCTGTCTGTGTTATCTGGAGCTTTTCTTTCTGGGCCGCCGCTGAAAATGAACATATATCAAGTTGGACTATCCCGGTCAACAAATGTAAAATAAAATAAATAAATAAAATATTTCTAATATTTCTACAAGAGCTCTTATTTCCTTGTTATAAGCTTCCTAAGCTTGTTGGCAGCTCTTTCTACTTTCTGTTGCCTGAGTCATTGCGCTAAAAGTTTTTGTGCTCTACAGTTATTGTCAAAAACAGTTGCTTAACAGCAGTCTTTCTAAACTCATGCATATTATTAAGGTAATCCCTTATTTTCTGTTCGGCATTCTGTAGTTGCTCCTCTCTTGCTTTGTGAGATTCCCCCTATTTTGCAATACTTTAATATTTGTCAGTCCCTCTAAATAATTCTTGTTACTTCTTAACCATATCTCCCTTTCTTTTATTCCCGCCATATTTTTAAATTCCACTTTAATTTTATCCCACTCCCTAGCTATATTTTAAGAAGTTTTTATCTTCTGTAGTAGCTCAGGCAGGACTCCCCGTGGACTATGATGTTTGCAGATGACATTGTGATCTGTAGTGAGAGTAGGGAACAGGTGGAGGAGACCCTGGAGAGATGGAAATATGCTCTAGAGAGAAGAGGAATGAAGGTCAGTAGGACTAAGACAGAATATATGGGTGTGAATGAGAGGGAGGATAGAGGAATGGTGAGGATGCAAAGAGTAGAGGTGGCGAAGGTGGATGAGTTTAAATACTTGGGATCAGTAGTACAGAGTAATGGTGAGTGTGGAAGAGAGGTGAAGAAGAGAGAACAGGCAGGATGGAGTGGGTGGAGAAGAGTGTCAGGAGTGATTTGTGACAGACAAATACCAGTAAGAGTGAAAGGGAAGATCTACAAGAGGGTAGTGAGACCAGCTATGTTATATGGGTTGGAAACAGTGGCATTGACAAAAAGGCAGGAGTGTGAGCTGGATGTGGCAGAGTTAAAGATGTTAAGATTTGCACTGGGTGTAATGAGGGTGGACAGGATTAGGAATAAGTATATTATAAGTATATCAGCCCAGGTTGGAAGGTTTGGAGACAAAGCCAGAGAGGCAAGATTATGTTGGTTTGGACATGTGCTGAGGAGGGATGCTGAGTATATTGGGAAAAGATGCTAAGGATGAAGCTACCAGGTAACAGGAAAAGAGGAAGGCCTAAGGATAAGGTTTATGGATATGGTGAGAGAGGACATGCAGGTGGTTGGTGTGACAGAGCATGATGCAGAGGACAGGAAGAAATGGAAACAGATTATCTGCTGTGGCGACCCCTAATGGGAATAGCCAAAAGAAGATGATGATGATGATGATGAGTAGTAGCTCCTGAATAATTTCCACTACCCATTCCTTAAATTCCTCTCTTTTCAACAGATATTTGAGAAAGCACCAGTGTCTCATTTTTAATTTCATTATCCTGTGTTTTTATTTTAGTTATTATTGGTGCATGATTTGAAATAGTTACTGGGTGTGTATGAAGACCTTCAATTAAATGTTCCTGTGAAATGTAAAGTCTGTCTAGCCTAGCACAGTTTTTGTATCTTTTGGAATAATATATAAATTCACTCTGAATTAATAATGCTGAATTCACATTTTCCATGCCAAATCTTTTCATAAATTTCTTTAAAAATCTACCCTCCTCTGTTATATTTCTCTTTCTGGACCTTCACCCCCCAGACACGTCTTCATTGTTGCAAATCAAATTCCAGTCCCTACCTATAAGTAATATTCCTTATTGAAAGCTGATTATTTCTCCCAGAATTTTCTTTTGCTTCATTGTAACAGTTTTCGGTGGAATATAAATATATATATGCCAGTGTAATTCTCCTCCCTTGCCAGTACCCCCTTAATACTGCAAATCTTCCATTATTGTCTTTTTTTTCTCATTTATTACTATTGGAGCTCCTCTTACAATTAATATAAGTATTCCTCTCTTCCTTTCTCCATGTATTCTGCTGAATAACCATCCTGAAAACCTTTCTTTATCAACTTGACATGTTCAGGTATTTCCAAGTGTGTCTCCTGAAGCATAACTATTTGTGCTCTACATTTTTTAAATATAGTTCACTACTCTTTTTTATATTTATCTTTGAGACCATTAATGTTTAAAGACATTATAAAAAGAATCATATTCTTGAGGGATTATTATTCCCACCTTTTATTTATAATAGCTTTTTTGTTAAATGTCTAGTTCCAGCCTTTGTCTTACATGCGTGCACTTTATGACAGGTTAATCTTTTATACAGTTTATTGTCATCTCCATTTGAGCCTATGTGACATCTGGTATGTGACATATTGTAGAACTTTTTATTTTACTGAAAACCCTCAGAGAAAAACACTCACACATCCAGTACCCCCATAAAACCTACTAACTTAATAAATAACACACAAAACTATGTACATCTCCAAGTATTGAAGTTGTACCCCCTTAATAGGAACAAAAGTTCCAAGCTGACAGACGCACGCACAGACTAGCTAACAGACAAACATTATCCATGCTAAGAAGCATGGTAGAGCCTGTGACTATATTAAGTGTTTGATTTTGCCTTATCCTTATAGCTCTCCCAGCACGGAAAAGACTTGAATGCTTTCAGAAAACATTTTCTCCAAACCATTTATCAGATTGTCTGTTACTGACATGAGTACCAAATACAGGACTGTTTACTAGAAAAAAAAGACCTTATAATCAATATTATTTTTCATTACATGCTTTCTGTTAAAACTTGTTACTGTATAAACTAATGGCCTTCGCCCAGTCATTCCTCTATGCAAGAATTAGAAAAAGCGCACTAATTTCTTTTGTCATGCTCTTTTAACCAGATCCTTTTTATTTATTTATTTATTTTTTTTTACATTGCAGTGCCTACATTTCTAAAAACTGAAAAAGAGAAATTAACATAAAGAATAAACAGAAGCACCTATTTACATTAGTATCCCCATTACATTTACAAATAAGTAAAAAAAAAACTTTACTTTATAACATGCAGAGAAAATCATGCACCACTTAGATAATACTATTAAGAAAACATTTGTTTTACTTACAGTTAACTCTCTCCCTCCTCTTCCCCTCTCCTGAGTATCTTTCCGAACATTAATGACATGAAGTAGGGCAAACAATATTTCCAGATTTTCTTGTTCTGTCCTGTTTCACAAATATATATGCTTTGTACTTTCGCATTTGTCAGTTTCCAAGTTACTGATTTTAGTCTCCAAACGTTAAAGACATGAAGTAGAGCATATGCTTTAGCGTCCCCTACAAGTTTAACAAAGTTCAATATTTCCAGATATTCTTGTTCTGTTCATCTCCATCTCCGTTGCACTATCAATTCTAGTCAACTCCTGTGCTTTTTTCCGTCTCTCAAGCATTTTCCGTTGAAACACTGGGAAAGGTTTCACTGGCACAGTCCCTCTGTGATCTTTATTACCAGAAGAAGAAGCAGAATCTCCTTCTGTTTCACAGCTCACTTTTTGTTGGACAAACTTTTGTATTTTTTCCTTGGCATGTACTTCATCAAAAAATGTTTTTGTTCCTCCAGGGAAAAATATTTTGAAGATAGCTGGGTACAACAGTTTGAATCTCATGGCTGCTTCTTGACATTCCTATGTAATGGAATAAATGTATTCATCTTCTGCATGCTGTACAATGAGTAGTCATTCTGCACAAACACTCTGCTGTCTCCCACCTTTAGTACTTTGTCCTTCTGTCACACTTTTGTCAGAATCAACTCCTCCTGCTGGTAAGATTGCATTTTTACTATTAAAGGTTTAGGTTGTTGTATTATAGCCAAGTTTGGAGTGTACACATGATGTGCCCTTTCAATTAACAATTCCTGTTGTGGAATACCAGTCCAGTTGCTTATTTGTGCTTTCATGAAATTAATACAGTCTGTTCCTTCCAGCTTCTCAGGCACAGCAGAAAATCTCAGGTTTTTCTCTACATGCTTTGTCCTCTAATTCCATTATTTTTGAAACATCTCTTCTTGTGCAGTCTGATATTCAGCCAGCCATTTCTTCATTTTTACCTTGAGGTTTGAAGTTTTATCATCTCATTTGAGTATCTGCTTAAAGCTTCTTCCATTTTTCTAGCCCTTTATAATTTGAGTTGATATAATCCATCAGTGTTTTATTTATTTTAGTCACGTCTGCATGCAGTTGCTTTAGACTTTTCTCAAGGTTACTGGAAGTCATGTCTGGAGCTTGCACTTCTTTTTGCTGAACAGGTACAGTACATCTCCCAGTCAGTGTTTTTTCATCACCTTTTACACCTGATTTTCCATCAGGTCCTCTATTTCTTTTATCCTGGCATCCAGACAGTGCACTTACTGGTTAGTTACAGAAATTTACTCAGAAATCCAGGTCCACTGGCTTTCTCGGTTTAGTTTCTGTTTTTACACTGGAAGAGCCAGAATTAAGCTGTCACTCAATGTGCAGCCATCTTGGAAGTGAGGTTATTTTAATATTGTACAGAGTCATTCTAGAACAAAAGTAGTTGTAAATATCCGTGTCAGTCATTCTGGGTATAGTTTCCAGAGTAAGAAAATTGAAGTGGTCTTTATCTTCTTACACCTCCACCTTTACAGGCTAACTTGGTGAGGGTTGTTAATGAGAGGGCATCACTGACCTTACAGAATGTAATTAACTGTATAAAAAAAAATAAAACATGTACACCACACACACGCCACTGTGTAGAGAGAAGCTAGTGCACATAAAACCTTTCCTTTTAACATGTAAAGGTTTTGTTATACATTTAAAAGTCTCTGTTTATAGACATTTTCCAGGGTTAATGATTAACTTAATCTTTAATCGTGTGCTGCCTCTCCCTCCCCTCCCTCTCTTTCTTGTCACTGTGATCATTACTGATTGGATTTGCAGAGCATGTGCAGTTCAGAATGTTGGTAACATGTAGCTTGGCATGATACTTAGAGCAAGTCAGTGCCAATGTAATTTATTTTCACCCGAAAATCTAAGCAGTAAGCAGAGTGTCTCAGGAAAGTAAATGCGGTATGCTTATGAGGTAGTAAATCCAGCTGTATTTGTGGTAGCAAATGTAAATTTGAGGATACTGTGAGGAAGATGATTTATTCCAGAGCTTTACTTACTTTGATGGTATGCATGACTGCAAGTATACAAGTCTAATTGTGTAATGTATCTTGTCCTCTGGATAAGATTGTTCCTTCACAAGAAGCTTTGTGTAAATATTAGTAGCCTTCTGCACAAGGCTGACCATCATTTTAGACCTAACTCAAGCTTCTTCGTTCCATCGAAATACCTGCATGCAAATGCCTGACATTAAATCAACAGTATTTTCCTCTCAATTCCTGTATATTGCAAAATTCACACTGAATACTACATCAACGTAAATTAAAACTTCTGGACTGTAATAAAAACTGAAACCAAGTCATCTACATAATTTTTAAGGTTAGGTGTAGGGTTATAGTTAGTGTTATGGTTTGGGGGGCTCTGACCTCCTGCATTATCTTGCTTGTGTGTGCTAACCCTAACTCCAAATGTAACTGAAATGCTAACCCCATCTCTAAAACTTATACTAAACAAATTATGGACATCTTATACTTGCCCAAACCACTATGTCTTGGAGTTGGCACAGAGTTAAGGCAGTGAGCTGCAGTTTTTGTAGTACAGGGTATGACTCCCTCAGCCTCGTCTGCCTGCTTTGTGACTTTTTCCAAATTACTCAACCAGACAGTGCTGGAGGCAACTGAGAGTTTGGTCTGGGCTCCTCAATGGTTCACCTGGACTGCAAGCCTAGTAACTACCTATGAACGTAATACTACAACAAGCAAACACACATCCGAGTGCTCACAAAGAATGCTGAAATATTCATTAATTCTGAAGTATTTCTTTATTCCAACACACTCACAATTTTGACTTGTGAGAGATTTTGTGCTTGGCATTCTTCCTTTTGCTTGTTTGATCTAATGTCAGAATCCCTTAGTCTGTACAGGAGTAAGGCTGTGTGATTTGAAGACTGACAGCCACATTCCCCAGCTGACCATATGTGTGCATGTATGTCAAATGCTATTTCTGATGTGCAAGTCTATTTCAGTTTCTCACAAAATTATTTTTAAAATGCTGTCTTCACACCCAATAATTCCCATTTGGACATACCACTAGAATTTTTAGTTATTAGAGCCATTTTATTATTTTCTTTTCAGCGGAAAGCCCTTTTAACAGCAATGTTTCCATTGCAAAAATGTGCATTATATAGATAACATACATTGATACAATAGAGAAAGCAACAATACTATAACAAAAGAACAAGGGGTAAGGGGCATTTTCAGTCCTGTTCATATTCATTGAGGTACATCATCTAAAGTAATACCTAAACATGCAACATATACTGCTCTCACATGCCATTCTAAAGTCAGTCGTCACCAACCATCTCAGTCTTCCCACCTGCCATTAGACACCATTGACCATCTCAGACTTCTCACCTACCATTAGCCGCCACTAACCATCTCAGACTTCTCACCTGCCATTAGTCTCCATCAACGATCTCAGACTTCTCACCTGCTATTCTAAAGTTAGCAACCACCAACCATCTCAGACTTTTAACCTGCCATTGGCCATTGCCAGCCATCTCAGACTTCACACCTGCCATGTTAAAGTTAGCCATTAGCCACTACCAGCCATCTCAGACGTCTCACCTGCCATTAGCCACCACCAGCCATCTCAAACTTCTCACCTGCCTTCCCTTAGCTGCTGTATCCCGACACCAGACTTCTGTTCCTGTTCAGCTCACCCATCAGTCATTTATTATTTTAATCTTAGTGTTCACTCTACTTAGCCAGCATTCATACCTCAGAATCTTCTGTCTCCCTTTCTCCTTCTTAGTCCTTTTGCTGTGTCACTGTTGCTTTCCTGTGTATTGTCCTTGAGCAGTTTGAGTCCATCAGTGCTTAAACAAAACTGTTCCAACACTGTCATTGTTATTATCAACAATCATGTCTGTTGAACAGATATTTACTTACTTCACTCTGTCCAGACAGTGGCAGGCTCTACTTGATGAGGCACAGTGACCCCCAAATCATCATATTTTTTTCTGCAAAATCATTCTAATCTGAATGCACTGTAGAGCACTCTCTCACCAACCAAATACAGCAGTCCTTCCCTTTCCTGTCCCCATCTCCAGGTTTCCACTTTTGCTGTCAGTCTTTGCTTCCACAACTTCTCTGGAGTGCTATAACACCTCAGCATCACACCATTTGTTTTACATCTCTCCTCCTGTCATCCTGCTTCTCACCCACTGTTCTTCTCTTCTGCCTATCCAGTCATCCCTTCCCACAGTCCTGCCTGAATCCTTACCCCACACTGCATTCATTTGCCTTTTTTTGTAATCTGTCTTTAGCAGGTAGGGGACTGGACTGCAACATCCTTTTATCAGCAATCGCGTATTAGCTAAAAATTTAATTCTTGTATACAGCTTCTTCTCATTGCATAATTAGTGAGAATAGGAATTTAGCTATGGCTCTGAATTTTATCCTAAATTTTTACACCATACAGCAAATATGTGACATATTTATGTTGCTGTTTATATTTATTGTTTGCAAATTCAGATACGTCTCATAAGTAAGATGACCAGTGACTGTTTGAATTTTGTCAGTAAAAGAAATGTTAATCTCAATGAGCTGCGCTATTAGATACAAATGATTCTGATGTTGTGTCTTTCGGCTTTTCCCGGTAAGGGGTCGCCACAGTGGAACTCCGGTCCGCTAATGATTGTCAGTTGATTTTTACGTGCTGAGTTGCCAGCCGTAACGCACAACCTTCAACGAAAGTACGCCCATTCACGCTTATCTCCACGCAGAAGACGCTCTAGCTGAGAGTCGAATCGGTCAGCGTCTTACTGTGAGGCGACAACGCTACCGCAGCACCACCATACAAATGATTCTGATAATGCATATAATATATGCAACATTAGCAGAAAGAAGTTTGTGTTATGTGGCCAATGTAGCTTTGTTTCTGTTAGCCCACATTGTTATAGCAATGTTACAGACAGTGCTGGGTCACCTGGTTACTTCACATTATTTTAAGTACATAGCTTATATTGTAAGCTGTTTAACATGTAGATTTTATGTTGGGAGAACAAAGAGAAAGTTAAGTAGTAGAGTATATGAGCATACATAAAGTATCAAAAGTAAAATGAGCAATAATGCCTCATTAAAACCTTCTGTGACTATTAAAAAAAGTTTTGTTTTATGGTGCTGATCTTGGTCAGATTAATAGCAGATGTGAGAATTTAGAAAATGTTTTAGACAAAAAGGCAGATATGTGACAAGTGTTTATTAGATGTTCTCCTTTCACCTACTTAATGACTCTCTGAACTTTAGAGGGTACTAAAAACAAAACCTTTGAAACATAATTTTTCTTATGTGCATTTTAACAAATGTTTTTTTAATTTGTGATAGTTTTCAAAAATAGCATACCCAGATACAGGGATTTGTTACAGATATGGGTTTTGTCACCTCTGCGACACGGCTTTTGAAGGCAGAACACTGTATTTTACTTACCCATCTTACAGTCCACTGCTTTTGTGTACTTAGGGAATAGGCAAGGCAGTCTTGCAGAAGTATAGTTTGTGCACTTCAAAAAGACTTTGGCCTGGACTGCCATTCCTTTCTTCTAAAACAAACTGAGGGTTTACTCTCTGGTATCAGCCCTTTTTTCTTGGTTTATTGCTTATCGTTCAGACCGATCAATGAGTATTTGTTGTAATTGGACCTAGCCCAGTGCTGGTTTCATGCATTTTTGTGGTATACCATAAGCTGTATAATGCATTTCTTTGTTAACGTAATTGAACGTTTGCAACCACTTTTACTTAGAATCCCAAAGAGAGATGAATATTCCTCCCCAGCACTGAACCCACTAAATATTTTTGACCTGAATGTGGGTCCAGTAACACGGGTTATGATCCTCCATCTTTAAGTGTCATGGAATGTAATTGGCATGCATTTATTTTTCTTCTGTCAGCTTTCATATCTGCAGAAAAGTTGTAAACATTCCAACCAGGCTAAAGGTTTCTTATAAAATGATCAGTCTATTAAAACACAAGAAGCTTTGTAATTGGAAGCAGTATCTTATTTGGGTTGACTAGGCACTTCATTTACTGGTATGGTATGTAGGTATAAACCACACCTCTCTGCTGTACCTCAATGTGGAGAATGTTCCTAGTTTTGAGTCATAAAAATTCCATGTTTCACTCCATTCCACATTAAAAAAATCACTTTTCCACTCCCAAACCCAAGTGAATCCAGCCCCCTCCAGCTGCCTCACTCTACAATAACTGCACTGAGCATGTGGGTACCCTGCAGATTCTTGCTGCACAAATGCTAGGGAAAGATTACTAAAAGAAATTTCCATGAATGAAATCCCTCTCATCTCTAAAAGCAATAAAAGGAACACACCTTCAGTTAAAATTAATTGGACTGAAAATATAGTTGCCCTACATATTCCTACTGCCTATGTGCTATGAAAAACTCAATGCTAAAGGAACTTCTACAACTGAAATCACCTCAAGTTTCTAAAAGCAGTCAATGAAAGACAGCCTCCGTTAAAACTAATGTAAGGCACTAAACAAAACACGGATGCAACTACAGAAGTATCTTTAGAGCTGTAAACACTTTTTCCATCACTTTTGCATAACAATTGCCTGTACTGTACTGTTTAAAAATGTATGGAGAATGGAGACCCCCAGATGTTTATACTACAGTGGAATCTGATTAAACACTTCAGCAGATTCTACTTTAACAGAGCAAAAACTCCTCCAATGAAAGCCATTCCTTAAGGTAAAATCCTCTGCTGGGACTTTCCAGTTTGCAAAAAAATAATACAGAAGTAGCGAGCAGCCACCACATACAGAAAAATACTTCTAGAATGGCAGCCTTCTGTTAGACTTAGCAGACCTCAGGTAAACACTGCTCACATAAAATAAAATTAAAAGCTGTGATGAGAGTAAAAGTAAACCCTTTCCCATGGCTTAAACAATCAACCAAAGGAGTGATGAGAAAGAGAAAACCTGGTCAGTATGGTTAAAAAATAAAACACAACAGAACCAGCAAACCTTCAAACATTTTCAAAATCTCACTAAAACAAAAGCAACTGAAGTAAAAAAAAAAATACTTGCTTACTCTATAAAATGCAAACCCATTCAACCCATAATTCTTCTGGAAATTAGTGAACGCATGACTTTACTCCAGTAGCACTAAGCAGCCATCTTCTGTTCTGTAGCCCCCACCCCCTGAAACTATCACCACCAGCTTCAGTACTCTGTTTATCCAAACCATCACCAGCCTTGTAAATAATAATGCTACCACCAGTTTGAGCAACAATCCTGCACTCTACTCCTCCTCCCAAAACTACTCTGCCCCTAAAAAAACAGACACGATCAAAATATGTTTCAAAAATTTAAACCTACACCTTTGGCTTCAGCTAACCTTCCAACAAAGTAACTTACAATTATCACAGAAACCACAATCTATCCAGTTTCATTCTAATAGGACATTTCAGGAACAGTACTTTCTAGCCATCCGGAGTGCCTTCTTTGAAGGTTGGGTGTCGGGCTGGCAGCTCGGCACCATAAAAATCTACTGCCAATCATTAGCGGACCGGAGTTCCGCTGTGGCGACCCCTAACCGGGAAAAGCCTAAAGACAAGACTTTCCAGCCATCTGGAAGAGATCCTAATCCAAAAACTATACAAAGAGAGTAACTCTGAAGAATTTTCATCCAGTTGCCATCCTTCCACCCTCTCTCAAAAATCCTTGAGAAATGCATCCATACCCATTTGCTCTAACACCTCTTATACGTTGAAATAATCCACCCTATACAACACTGCTTTGGATTCAGTTACTGCACTTCTGGACTTGAATACTTTAACCTCAGTAGAAACAAAGATAAAAGGGTATCCACTCTATTCTTAGATTTATCAAAAGTGTTCAGTACAGTCGAAACAGCAAGACTCAAGTGAGTAAGCAAAGTCTTCCAGTACTACAGGACAGATTGGGATTACCCAATTTGAAGGGGTATTTCAGAGAGAGAGACAGTTGAGGCTCCTGTACATAGCACAAGCAGAAAAATATAATTCAAAGTAGAAAGAGCTGATGTTGAAACAGGGGGAACTCAAGAAATAAGGAGAGACTGGGATTTTGGATGCAGGCCTTTAAGGATAATAACAATAATCATACAGAATATTATATCAGTAAAATGGTAGAAAGTATTCTAAGAACTAAGCCAAAAATGGGGATGGAAAAAGGAGATTCTGCCAATTGGGGTGACTGCAATTAGAGATATAGACAATAGGCAAGAGGGGGCTGGAATTTCTTGGAGAAAATGGCAAAGGAAGCAAGGTATCGGGAGCAAATAACTAGAGAGGGAAAGGTACTAGAATGGGAAGAGGCCAAGAATTTATTTGGACTGTAGATTAGAGATTCTCTTTCCTATCAAGGATTGATATCAGAGTATAGGCAGAAAAAAAGAAATAGGGGGGTCCTAAACAAAAGACCAGTACTGGTAGAGTTTTTAGTAGAATGTAGAATAGAAGCTGCCATTAAAAAAGGAATAATTAGTAGACCATGTAAAATATTGCATGATAACTATAAGAATAATAGAAAGGATTGGGAAGAGAGACTGTATAAACAATTCACAAAGAAACAATGAGAGGATATATGTATGTCTCCCAAATATGCAACAAAATTTAGAAGATTTCGGACTTTTGCTTGGAAATATTTAGATATTTTTAGACCCCAAGTAGACACCAGAGAATTTTTCCTCGGGTAGATAGCAAATGTTGGAGGTGTGATGGGGAAGAAAGTGGTACTTGGGAACATATTTTTTGGGAGTGCGGTTAGTTGGCAGACTTTAAAGATTCCCTGTGGGATGCACTGTCGGAGATGCTGGGTGGGTGGATTGGTGTGATGAGGGAAATGATTTTTCTGAGCTGTGATACAGAATCAGAATTGCCTAGACATGGTAAGGCCTTGCTGTGTCTAATTATGGTGGCTGCCAAAAAGCAATGACTAGAAAATGGAAATCAAAATCTAAACCAACAATATTAGAAGTAGTGAATGTACTAATAGAGATAAAACTGGTGCTGAGATCTTTAAAACTGGTTAGGAACAAACTACCTAGGAAAAAATGGGAATTGTGAGAACAATACATACAGGGAGGAATGAGGTTTAAAAGAAGACAGGACTTAAATGAGCTATGCAATGTTTGACTAAAAATGATTGGATAGATTATAAGTGATATATAATTTTTGCAACTAGGAGTGTGTCAGTATGGTTTGTGATGTAAAATGCTTGCAACTAAGATTGTGTCAGTATGGTTTGTTTTCATTTATATAAATGTATGATTGCTTAGGCCATGTGTGATGGTTTAATAAAGACGTTTCTTGTTTAAAAAAGGGGGAGGAATTGAATCATTTATGTAATGTTGCTTAGGTTATATGATGTATAGCAATATATGTGAAGTATAATGTTTGTTAATATTCATTTGTTAATACAGTTTGATTACTTTTGTATAAATGTAAAATTGCGTATGTCACAAGTGATAATTCAGTAAAGGTGTTTAAAAAAAAGTATTCCGTGCAGTCTTGCATAGCATACTCCTTCAAAAACTAAAACTAATAGGCCTCTCAAGCTGAGTCCTACAGTTATTCAGTAGTTATTTAATTTTTTTTTTATACAGGCACAAAACCATCAAGTGGGAGTCCAAACTCTCTCTCCCTTTCTCAGAGTTACATTAGGGGTACCCCGAGGATCAATCTTAGGGCCTTTACTTTTCAACATTGTCTTAATTAACATCCAGAAGTATTACTGTACAACTCTGTCAAAGCTAAAGCTAATCTAAAGGAGGTATGGCATAAAAATTTTAATTTTCCTCAAAATGACTACCCCAATCTAAATAGTCAGCTCCATTGGCGTACAGGGAAAAATTCGTGAGCATGACCAGGATGACCCAAGTTTGATTAACAGCTTGAGTGGCTGTTGGAAATGGGGCAGAGGAAAGGAATAGCTAGGGTTAAGTCTGTTTGCCTCTGTGTGTGTGTGTGTGTGTGTGTGTGTGTGTGTGTGTGTGTGTGTGTGTGTGTGTGTGTGTGTGTGTGTGTGTGTGTGTTTGGGGGGGTACATGCTAGTGGGCACACTGTCTGTGGTCAAATCCCCAGTGGAGGTTGAGGATCCTAGAGAGGTGCTTGTTTCGGAAGGGTTGCATGGTGCGTATAAAAAGACCCATTGCATGCAACCACTTGAATGACTGGAGGTATGGGAAATCACGACTGCAAAGAAAAATGTGATCCTCCTCAGAATGATGGCACTTCTCATGGTATGCTTGACTCTCACCACCAGGGAATATTCATTAGAGTGGCCAGGAGGGTAAGCTTAATGATCTCGGTGTAGGACCAGAGCAAAAAAAAAAAAAAAAAAACTCCCCTTAAGGACCAGAAAGAAATAAAGTAAAAATAGAACTGTAACCGGTAATGTTTAGTGGTCTTTGATAGTGTGTTTACCACCTTGTAGTACCTCCGTTCCCATGGTTTAGCCTGTTAATGAACGTAGTTTAGTGTGAGTTTTTTTAGTGCCTTTTTTTCTGTAGTCTTTAGGGCTTGGCTGTTGGGGTTATTTTGGTGTGTGTGTTTATACTTAGTTTCATAGTTTAGTTATGGCTGATAAGTCCTCAGGCTTTAAGAAATGCTCCTCGTGCGGTTGGAAGATGCCCACTTCCAACTTGCATGAGGAGTGCTTGTATTGCTTGGGTGCTCCACACCTTGCTGAATGTGACATTTGTGCTGCATTTATCCCCAGAGCCTTGGTGGAGCTCCTGCTGAAAGGTCTGGCTCAAGGGGGGACCCTTTGCTTCCCCCTTGAAGGTTTCCTCTACAGATCAAAAGAGGAATCCTTACAGCCAGTTCCTTCTAAGAAACCATGGGTGTCGGATTCTAGGTCCCCAGATCCAATTCCAGCCCAGTCCATCTTGGATCCGAGGTCTTTGGAGCTGAGAGCATGGAGCCTTCTCCTAGATCCAGGGCTTCTCCAGATCAGAGGCTCTTTCATCTGACCAGGGTCAGGCCAACCTCGGATCTGACCATTTCGGGTCCGATCGCTGTGTCAACTGAATCTTCGGGTCCTACAGGATCATCAAATCCAATTATAGTTTTGGAGGAGGTAGCTGTTCCAGTTACCTTCAAGACAGGCAGCTCAGTCAGCTCTGACACCTTGGAGCTGACCCCCAGAACATCGCAGCAAGTCAGTGAGATCTTCCTCTAAGTCGACTCACTCTTCTTCCTCCTCAAGGTCTTCGAGGAGTCTCTTACCCTCGGACATGGATAGGGTGATGAGGAGCTTCCTCAAATTTAGAAACCTCAGCTTTGGCCGGCTAAGAACTTGCTATATTCAACTGGACGTATAAGAGAATTTAAGTACCTTTATCTGCTCTTTTTTTTTTCAAAAAATACAGTATTTAAATTGATTTTAACTGTGTGGAAGGAATATTAGCTGAACTGGAAGTTAGTCAGTGTTTGCTGAATTTTGTTATTTGCTAGTAATTACAGGTGTGGGGGTAGTCACATTCTTTGATTTCCTGTCCTTGCCTATTTAAGTGGTACAGTGTGAAATATTTTCTGCTTAAAAACCTCAGCTTTGGCCGGCTAAGAACTTGCTATATTCAACTGGACGTATAAGAGAATTTAAGTACCTTTATCTGCTCTTTTTTTCCAAAAAAATACAGTATTTAAATTGATTTTAACTGTGTGGAAGGAATATTAGCTGAACTGGAAGTTTTCACTCTGCTCTTCAGGTAGTCCCTGTCTTTGTTTTGGTTTTGGTGTTAATCTTAGTGGCCTTGCAACTGCCCGCCCCTCTTGTAAATTTGTGTTTGGATACTCCTTCTGGGCCCATCTCATTTGCTCACTCAACTGAGTGCAGTGAGATCATATTCTGATTTCAGGCACTCCTACTGTGTACAAAGAGAGCATCTGGGAAACAAAAAAAACAAAACAAAAAAAAAATTTAAGCTTGTTTCATGCCTTTTCTGTTAAGTGGTATAGACTATTTGTAGGCTTCTGAGCCCTCAAGCCCTTCTGTGTTGGAGGGAAGCCTTCTAGCTTATTTTTTTTTTCTTATAATTAGCCAGTTTTCTAGTTTCAGCACTCAAATCTGTTTCTTTGATGTCAGCAAAATTTCATCTGCTTTTACTGTACTTGTGTTTCTACCAACTTTTTTTTACTTTTGCATCATCTTAAAAGTACTCAGTTGTATTTATTACTGCTTGGTGTAACTCATTCTAAGCCTTTTGGTTTAAACACTTGGGCTTCGGACCAGTTGTTTTGCACTGAGAGGGTTTGTGGTCTGCACTGTAGTGGCAGAACAGGTAGCTTACATCCTTCTAGGTTGGGAACTGCTGATTGAGGGCTCAGTGTCTGTTATTCTAAAAGTGTATTAATTCTGGTTTAAGCACTTGGGCTTTCAGGCCAGTTATTTTACATTGAGGGTTCGTGGTCTGCACTCTTGTGGGAGGAGAGGCTGGACTCTGCCCTTCTGAGCTGGGAATTTATGGTTGAAGGCTTATAGTGCATGCATATCTGAACTGCTTCTTACTGAAGTTGGTGCGCCTTGTTTGCTGTGGCATAGACTGGATTCGGGCCTGCTGGATCTAGCTTTGTTTGTGTAACTTGAGCACTAATCCTGGCATTCTCTAAAGTATTCAATAGTATTTATTACTGTTTGGTAGTAACTTGATTAAAGTGTAGCTATCATTCTAAGTCTTTTGGATTAAGCACTTGGGCTTCAGACCAGTTGTTTTACATTAGGAAGGTTTGTGGCATGCACTGTGGTGGCAGGACAGGTAGCTTTCATCCTTCTAAGTTGGGAACTGCTGATTGAGAGCCCAGTGTCTGTTATTCTTAAAGTGTATTAGTTCTGGTTTAAGCACTTGGGCTTCAGGCCAGTTATTTTACATTAAGAAGGTTTGTGGTCTGCACTCTTGTGGGAGAAGAGGCTGGACTCTGCCCTTCTGAGCTGGGAATTTCTGGTTAAAGGTTTATAGTGCCTGAATATTTGAACTGTATCTTACTGAAATTGGTACACCTTGTTTGCTGTAGCATAGACTAGATCCAGGCCTGCTGAATCTAGCTTTGTTTATATGCTTGTTGTTTGTTTGCTTGTTATTAACGCTAATTCCACCTAATACGCGGCTTCTCAGCTTCTGTGGATCACTAGTGATATCTGCATTGCTTACTGTACTTATTTCCTTGTTTCACATGAAAGAAAGTTACTGTTTGTCGTTTTTGCATTTAAGTTACCTGGCACTTGCTCACTAAAGCAATTATATAAGTCAGCACTAAAAATTAAAAGCACTACACCCTCACTCCCCACTGGCCCTGGTTTTCAATTATTAAGGAATTCCCAATATTATTCTAGCATGTCCAAAGGTCAGTTGTCAATCTCCTCTCCGGTCCAGCTGGTGAATCTGGGAATCTTGAGGCAATGTTACAACTGCCTCATGTACACAGACAACCCTCTCCTCCTCCCAACATATTCCAACACATGTGAGAGATGCACCCATATAGCCAAACTGGAGGCTAAGCTCTCTCAACTCAGTACTGGCATAACCAGTCAGGAGAAGAAGGAAACCACACTCACTACAATTCCAGTCTCACATAGACCTACCACGACAGCAAACCAAACACATAATCACACAAAAACATACTCGGAGGCTCTAAATAAAGATCTGCCGAAGCAGCAGAGACCTCCAAAGCAGACACCCAAGCAGCCACTACCCCAAAACAAAACACGTGCAACACATATCTCACAAAGCCAGTGTGCCAAACAGTCACAGCCCTTAAGACTAAACAACACACCTGATACACTTGTAATAGGTGACTCTATCGTCAGGCACACTGACGTCCGCTCACCAGGCTGAACAAGGAGAGGGTCACGGTGAGCAGCCTGTCGGCGCTAGGATCCGCCACATAACACAAGCACTCGGGTCACTCCAAGGCAAGTACAAATATGACTCAGTCATTGTCCATGCTGGTGTGAATGACCTGAGACGTACCTCCCTGGACTACATGAAAAGAGACATAAAGGAGCTCTCTGAGCATGTAGCCCAGGCCGGTATGACCCTGACCTTGAGTAGCATCTTACCCTCACCAAGAATGATGCCACAATATGAAGACAAGATGATCAATTTCAACAATTGGCTTAAGTACTGGTGTCATTCAAAGGGGAACCAATGCCTGTCAGCTTGGGATGATATGCTCGACAAGCCACGATGCTTCGCTAGGGACGGCTTGCACCTGTCACCCCTGGGCTTTGGATATTGGCAAAGGCTCTTGCTACCACCATAGTGCATTTTTTAGGCAAGGCTCAAAAGACAAACTCACCTCCATAGGTATCACAAGGGATAAGAAACTAAGAGTAATGCTACTCAACGCCAGAAGTCTAAACCTCAAGATGCCTTTTCGAAACTCACCTTAGCATGGAGAACATCGATATCTGTGCAGTAACAGAAACCTGGTTCAAGGCTCCCGAGAGCACCCCAGCACTACCAGGTTATACCTCATACCATGCTTTTCGGCCCCAAAACTTGGACCGAACCACAAAAGGAGGGGGAGTATCGATATTCATCAAAGATACCCACACTTCCAGGTTAGTGGCAAAGCACGAAGCATCAGAGACTATCCATGTGCAACTAACAGTGGGTAAAACTGCCTTCCAGTTTATAGCCTGCTACAGACCACCCTCCCAAACCCAGGAACCCCACTCGGCCTTCCTGAGAACACTGGAAAATATCAAGGTCTCTCCAAACACCATTATATTGGGCAACTTCAACTACCCAAACATAGACTGGGAGCATTACTCTAGCTCCAACACCCTAGCCCAAAGGTTCCTAGAATTTATAAACTCAAATGCTATGGAACAACTTGTTACCACTCCCACAAGAGGGAAAACATACTGGACCTGATCATCACCAACATGGGGACTCTATGCTCCAGACCAGAAGTGTATCCCTCACTGGTAAGATCAGACCATAAACTAATCTCACTGGGTATTCACATCCCGACCCCACCCCCTGCCCAGAAAACCACAGTGAAAAACTTCTCTAAAGCAAATTTCACACTCCTCAAAACTGAGGTGGAATCCTTCAAAGCCCCCGGGCCTGTGGAAAATACGGCCCAGACCGCAGAATCCTTTATAAACGCATTCTATGAACACCTTCAGGAATGCATGGATCATGTGATCCCAAATAAAACCAAGACTCAATCCTCCAAAGGCAGGCGTCCTGTCTGTTGGACCCCAGCCATAAACAAACTATACAATAGAAGGAGGAAGCTACTAAATGATAGAGCAAAATCCCAAAAAGGGAAGGCATCACTGATCAGTATTAGCAAAAACTACGGGCACACATAAAATTGTCTAAGGCCAGCTTCGAGAGAAAAATTGCACAGGACACTAAGGATAATCACAAAGCTTTCTTTAGTTATGTTAGGAACCTGGGTGGTAATTCCCAGATATGCTCAGAATTAGTCCAAAATGACAAAAATACACGAACCCACAGACATTGCCAACATCCTAGCTGACAGGTTCAGCGCAAACTTCTCCCTCCCCACCAAAGGGCAAATATCTATCCCAGCAGAGTGCTGCCCCCCTGACATCTCAGATGCTCAGGTAAGAGCCGCCCTCTCCAAAACAAAAAACACAGCATCAATGGGGCCAGATGGTGTCCCGGGCTGCGTCCTACATGAACTCCAAGAAGAGCTAAACCCAAACATAAAACTACTGTTCAATCTCAGCCTTTCTCAGCCTTACTACAGGATATGTGCCCAAAGAGTGGCGTACAGCAACAGTGGTCCCTCTCCATAAAGGTGGTGCCTCAACGGATCCTGGAAACTATCGCCCCATAAGCCTGACTAGCTTGGTCTGCAAAGCTATGGAAAGGATCATCATGGACCTCATAAATAAAGATATTGGGGACCTACAAACACTGGATCCTACCCAGTTCGGCTTTGGCAGATCCTGCCTCTTAAACCTGGTTGATTTCTTTGAAACAGTCACCAAGGCCATTGGCGAGGGAAGGTGGTCCACACAGCCTACCTGGACCTCGCAAAGCCTTCGATACAATACCCCACTCGGGCATTATAGATAAGCTTACCAGCTTAAATATAAACCCCATGTCACTAGATGGATTGCAAACTGGCTCAAGGACAGTACCCACATGGTTAGAATTGCTGGAGCCATGTCAGACTCCAAACCAGTTACAAGTGGTGTCCCACAAGGCTCAGTCCTGGGACCTCTCTTGTTCGACATATATTTCTCGGAGGTACAGGCCAACACGGAAGGACTGTGGCTGACCAAGTTCGCAGATGACTGCAAACTGGGAGCCATAATCGACTCTCCAGCTGACACAAGCATCCTCCAAAAGGGCCTCATAGAAACAGACAACTGGTGCCAGAGCCATGGCCTCAAGCTAAATGCCAAAAGTGTATAGTCATCCCTTTGGCAAAACAAAGTGCCCACAAATTACCACATAGGTGGTAATCCATTAAGTACAGAAGAGGTAATTGGGGACCTGGGGACCCAAGTTGATAGCAATCTCTCATTTGACAACCACGTGGCCAAAGTGGTTAGAAACATGGGGCCTTTAACTTCAGGCTTCAAGGCATTCAAATTTATCCTTACTTGGGCGACTGCCTGATTCTGGCTCAAGAAAAGGAACACCTTCTACAGCATCTGGAATATGTCATAGCAGTGCTAAGATGCCTAGGGTATTCTGTGAGCGAAATAAAGTCCAGTCTAGTACCCTCTCAAGACATGTGCTTTCTGGGTGTGAGACTGAATACAGCAGCCCAGATGGCCTTTTAACCCCGGACAAACAAAAGAGTCTGTCACTTTACTTCCATCAACTATCTCATCAGTCCGTGCTGACTGCAAGGACAGTCCTTCAAGCATTAGGGTTCATGGCATCTTGTATTCTGGTGCTTCCCAATGCCAAACTGCATATGAGGAAGCTGCAATGGTATCTCAAAATGTATGGACACAGCACTGCCAAGATTTGGACACTGTCATTCAAATAATACCTTGCCTTCAAAAGGAATTCTTGTGGTGGGCTCAGGAATGTCACCTAAACAAGGGACTCTCTGTGACCCGGCCAGAGGCGAGTCAGATTTTAACGACAGATGCCTCGGACACTGCTTGGGAGCTCATCTAAATGGAAAGTGGATACAAGACAAGTGGCCTGCCAGACTACAGCATCTACATATCAACATGAAGGAGATGTTAGCAGTCCAGTTTGCATTGATGGCGTTCAAGGAGTTACTTCTTCCAGGGCAGGTGTTGATTCTGACAGACAACACAACTGTCATGTGGTACATCAACAAGCAAGGGGGAACACATTCTTATCCTCTATGCAGGCAAGCAATGATTCTATGGGAGACTGCGTTAAGCCTGCAACTGACTCTTCAGGCAAGGTTTCTGCCAGGAGCACAGAACTCCCTAGCAGATGTATTAAGCAGACAAATCATGGATCCCCACGAGTGGAAACTGGATCTTCATGTATTTCAGAAATTGACAGTGTCATGGGGAACTCCAGACATAGATCTGTTCGCTTCTCCACTAAACCACCAGCTGCCAAAGTATTGCACAAAGGGGTTTCGTCACACAGCTTGGAAAGTGGATGCTCTGTCTTTCAGTTGGAAAAACCTTCATGTCTATGCCTTTCCACCTCTACCTCTTCTTCCAAAGGTATTACTAAAGGTCAGACAGGACAGGCCAAGGATGATTTTGATAGCTCCAGATTGGCCTCGGCAACACTGGTACCCACTTCTAAGGAGTCTTGTAAAGAAGCCTCCATGGCCTTTACCTCTGATTCCTCATCTGTTATCTCAGAAGGACGGTCATCTGCTCAATGTCAAGCTTCCATCTCTTCATCTCACAGCTTGGCATATTCTGTGTTGAGGCATGGTAGGTCTCAGCTTCCTCAACAAGTTTTAAATGTGATTATGGAAGCTAGAAGGCCTAGTACTAGGAGAGTGTATGAAAAATGGAAGAGATTTTTATTTTGGAGTACAGCAAAGAATTTGGAGATTTCAGAGCCTAATTTGAGTGTGGCTCTTCAATATCTTACTGAATTATTGGACAAAGGTTTGTCTTTCTCTTCCATAAAGATTCATGCTGCAGCAATTTCAGCTCACTATGATTGTGACCCACCTTTGTTTTCGCATCCTTTGTTCAAGCAGTTTCTTAGAGAGGCAAAGAATATAAGACCCCCATGTAGAGCTCCTACTCCTGCTTGGGATCTCAATTTTGTGTTGGAAAAACTTACTCTACAACCTTTTGAGCCTGCAGCTACTGCTGAATTGAAATATTTGTCATGGAAGACTGCTTTTCTGTTGGCTATTACTTCTGCAAGAAGGGTGTCTGAGTTGCAGGCCCTTATGGCAGTAGAGCCCTTTTTGATTTTCCATAAGGACAGGGTATCATTACGTACTAATCCTTCCTTTATGCCTAAGGTGGTTTCTAGTGTGGCTTTAAACCAAACTATTCATTTGCCTACGTTTTTTGCAGATCCTCAAAATAAAGGGGAAAAGATTTTGCACACTTTAGATGTACACAGGCAATTGCGTTATTATTTGAGCAGGACTAAAGATTTTAGGCAGTCTCAGCAGTTACTTGTTTCTTTTGCTTTAAGTTCACAGGGCAAGCCTGTGTCAAAACAAACTATTTCTAGGTGGATTGGCTTTTGCATTGCTTTTGTTATTCCCATCATGGCAAAGAGGTTCCAGCTGGGATTAGGCCTCATTCCACTAGGGCTACTGCCACTTCAACAGCATTTCTAAGGGGTGGCAACTAAGGATATTCTGGAGGCAGCTACTTGGAGTTCAGTGCATACTTTCTCTAGGCATTATCACCTGCCTATATACTCTAAGACTAGAGCTGGTTTTGCCACAGCTGTTTTACAAGGCATGTTGTCAGCTCCTGCTACTTTATAATTTGCCAGCCTCCCTTACCTCTGCTTTGGGATTCTACCCAATTGTCAGGACTGCAGCAAGGGAAGACGAAGAACATAGTACAGTTTTGTACCTACCATAAATGTAGATGTTCGAGGATTCCCTTGCTGCAGTCCAATTTACCCTCCCTCCTTCCCCTCTGTGTTTCAGGGTGGTTGTGTAGGTGAGTTTACATGCTTATATTTTTGTATATATTACTGTATATATTGTACATGTTTTTTGGTGCAGGTTGTTTTTGGGACTTGTCTTTCTGGGTCTTCTGACATCTGGGGCAAGAAAAGACTAGGAAATGACGTCGGTCATGCGCATTAGTACCCTGACGTACTGACGTCAGTCTAAGGCGCCATGACCGACGTCAGCCTTATACTCTGGTATTCGGGCCGACTGGGACGCGGACTATACCCAATTGTCAGGACTGCAGCAAGGGAATCCTCGAACATCTACATTTATGGTAGGTACAAAACTGTACTTTTGTGTAACTTGAGCACTAATCCTGGCATTCTCTAAAGTATTCAATAGTATTTATTACTGTTTGGTAGTAACTTGATTAAAGTGTAGCTATCATTCTAAGTCTTTTGGATTAAGCACTTGGGCTTCAGACCAGTTGTTTTACATTAGGAAGGTTTGTGGCATGCACTGTGGTGGCAGGACAGGTAGCTTTCATCCTTCTAAGTTGGGAACTGCTGATTGAGAGCCCAGTGTCTGTTATTCTTAAAGTGTATTAGTTCTGGTTTAAGCACTTGGGCTTCAGGCCAGTTATTTTACATTAAGAAGGTTTGTGGTCTGCACTCTTGTGGGAGAAGAGGCTGGACTCTGCCCTTCTGAGCTGGGAATTTCTGGTTAAAGGTTTATAGTGCCTGAATATTTGAACTGTATCTTACTGAAATTGGTACACCTTGTTTGCTGTAGCATAGACTAGATCCAGGCCTGCTGAATCTAGCTTTGTTTATATGCTTGTTGTTTGTTTGCTTGTTATTTCCTGGAACGCTAATTCCACCTAATCTGCGGCTTCTCAGCTTCTGTGGATCACTAGTGATATCTGCATTGCTTACTGTACTTATTTCCTTGTTTCACTTGAAAGAAAGTTACTGTTTGTCGTTTTTGCATTTAAGTTACCTGGCACTTGCTCACTAAAGCAATTATATAAGTCAGCACTAAAAATTAAAAGCACTACACCCTCACTCCCCACTGGCCCTGGTTTTCAATTATTAAGGAATTCCCAATATTATTCTAGCATGTCCAAAGGTCAGTTGTCAATCTCCTCTCCGGTCCAGCTGGTGAATCTGGGAATCTTGAGGCAATGTTACAACTGCCTCATGTACACAGACAACCCTCTCCACCTCCCAACATATTCCAACACATGTGAGAGATGCAACCATATAGCCAAACTGGAGGCTAAGCTCTCTCAACTCAGTACTGGCATAACCAGTCAGGAGGAGAAGGAAACCACACTCACTACAATTCCAGTCTCACAATGACCTACCACGACAGCAAACCAAACACATAATCACACAAAAACATACTCGGAGGCTCTAAATAAAGATCTGTCAAGCAGCAGAGACCTTCAAAGCAGACACCCAAGCAGCCGCTACCCCAAAACAAAACACGTGCAACACATATCTCACAAAGCCAGTGTGCCAAACAGTCACAGCCCTTAAGACTAAACAACACACCTGATACACTTGTAATAGGTGACTCTATCGTCAGGCACACTGTCGTCCCCGCTCACCAGGCTGAACAAGGAGAGGGTCACGGTGAGCAGCCTGTCGCGCTAGGATCCGCCACATAACACAAGCACTCGGGTCACTCCAAGGCAAGTACAAATATGACTCAGTCATTGTCCATGCTGGTGTGAATGACCTGAGACGTACCTCCCTGGACTACATGAAAAGAGACATAAAGGAGCTCTCTGAGCATGTAGCCCAGGCCGGTATGACCCTGACCTTGAGTAGCATCTTACCCTCACCAAGAATGATGCCACAATATGAAGACAAGATGATCAATTTCAACAATTGGCTTAAGTACTGGTGTCATTCAAAGGGGAACCAATGCCT
This sequence comes from Protopterus annectens, assembly GCF_019279795.1. Classification (NCBI taxonomy): domain Eukaryota; kingdom Metazoa; phylum Chordata; order Ceratodontiformes; family Protopteridae; genus Protopterus; species Protopterus annectens. Next base: position 694,617,521 of record NC_056727.1, read on the forward strand.
GTCAGCTTGGGATGATATGCTCGACAAGCCACGATGCTTCGCTAGGGACGGCTTGCACCTGTCACCCCTGGGCTTTCGGATATTGGCAAAGGCTCTTGCTACCACCATAGTGCATTTTTTAGGCAAGGCTCAAAAGACAAACTCACCTCCATAGGTATCACAAGGGATAAGAAACTAAGAGTAATGCTACTCAACGCCAGAAGTCTAAACCTCAAGATGCACGCACTCGAAACTCACCTTAGCATGGAGAACATCGATATCTGTGCAGTAACAGAAACCTGGTTCAAGGCTCCCGAGAGCACCCCAGCACTACCAGGTTATACCTCATACCATGCTTTTCGGCCCCAAAACTTGGACCGAACCACAAAAGGAGGGGGAGTATCGATATTCATCAAAGATACCCACACTTCCAGGTTAGTGGCAAAGCACGAAGCATCAGAGACTATCCATGTGCAACTAACAGTGGGTAAAACTGCCTTCCAGTTTATAGCCTGCTACAGACCACCCTCCCAAACCCAGGAACCCCACTCGGCCTTCCTGAGAACACTGGAAAATATCAAGGTCTCTCCAAACACCATTATATTGGGCAACTTCAACTACCCAAACATAGACTGGGAGCATTACTCTAGCTCCAACACCCTAGCCCAAAGGTTCCTAGAATTTATAAACTCAAATGCTATGGAACAACTTGTTACCACTCCCACAAGAGGGGAAACATACTGGACCTGATCATCACCAACATGGGGACTCTATGCTCCAGACCAGAAGTGTATCCCTCACTGGTAAGATCAGACCATAAACTAATCTCACTGGGTATTCACATCCCGACCCCACCCCCTGCCCAGAAAACCACAGTAAAAAACTTCTCTAAAGCAAATTTCACACTCCTCAAAACTGAGGTGGAATCCTTCAAAGCCCCCGGGCCTGTGGAAAATACGGCCCAGACCGCAGAATCCTTTATAAACGCATTCTATGAACACTTTCAGGAATGCATGGATCATGTGATCCCAAATAAAACCAAGACTCAATCCTCCAAAGGCAGGCGTCCTGTCTGTTGGACCCCAGCCATAAACAAACTATACAATAGAAGGAGGAAGCTACTAAATGATAGAGCAAAATCCCAAAAAGGGAAGGCATCACTGATCAGTATTAGCAAAAAACTACGGGCACACATAAAATTGTCTAAGGCCAGCTTCGAGAGAAAAATTGCACAGGACACTAAGGATAATCACAAAGCTTTCTTTAGTTATGTTAGGAACCTGGGTGGTAATTCCCAGATACGCTCAGAATTAGTCCAAAATGACAAAAAATACACCGAACCCACAGACATTGCCAACATCCTAGCTGACAGGTTCAGCGCAAACTCTCCCCCTCCCACCAAAGGGCAAATATCTATCCCAGCAGAGTGCTGCCCCTGACATCTCAGATGCTCAGGTAAGAGCCCCTCTCCAAAACAAAAACACAGCATCAATGGGGCCAGATGGTGTCCCGGGCTGCGTCCTACATGAACTCCAAGAAGAGCTAAACCCAAACATAAAACTACTGTTCATTCTCAGCCTTACTACAGGATATGTGCCCAAAGAGTGGCGTACAGCAACAGTGGTCCCTCTCCATAAAGGTGGTGCCTCAACGGATCCTGGAAACTATCGCCCCATAAGCCTGACTAGCTTGGTCTGCAAAGCTATGGAAAGGATCATCATGGACCTCATAAATAAAGATATTGGGGACCTACAAACACTGGATCCTACCCAGTTCGGCTTTAAGGGCAGATCCTGCCTCTTAAACCTGGTTGATTTCTTTGAAACAGTCACCAAGGCCATTGACGATGGGAAGGTGGTCCACACAGCCTACCTGGACCTCGCAAAGCCTTCGATACAATACCCCACTCGGGCATTATAGATAAGCTCACCAGCTTAAATATAAACCCCTATGTCACTAGATGGATTGCAAACTGGCTCAAGGACAGTACCCACATGGTTAGAATTGCTGGAGCCATGTCAGACTCCAAACCAGTTACAAGTGGTGTCCCACAAGGCTCAGTCCTGGGACCTCTCTTGTTCGGTATATATTTCTCGGAGGTACAGGCCAACACGGAAGGACTGTGGCTGACCAAGTTCGCAGATGACTGCAAACTGGGCGCCATAATCGACTCTCCAGCTGACACAAGCATCCTCCAAAAGGGCCTCATAGAAACAGACAACTGGTGCCAGAGCCATGGCCTCAAGCTAAATGCCAAAAGTGTATAGTCATCCCTTTGGCAAAAACAAAGTGCCCACAAATTACCACATAGGTGGTAATCCATTAAGTACAGAAGAAGTAATTAGGGACCTGGGGACCCAAGTTGATAGCAATCTCTCATTTGACAACCACGTGGCCAAAGTGGTTAGAAAAACATTTTATATAGCCCACCTAATCATGAAGGGATTCACATCTAGATCAGGGGAGGTCATCGTGCCTCTTTACTCATCCCTCATCAGGCCCATAATTGAGTACAATGCCCTTTTTGGGATGTACCTTACCAGACACCTGCAGCAACTGGAAAGACCCCAAAAGTACCTCACCAAGAGGATCAAAGGGCTCAAACAGATGCCATATGCTGCCCAGTTAAAGAAACTCCAGCTCTACTCAGTGGCATACCGCCTGTTCACAGGCGATCTGTGCCTGATGTATAAAGCCATGTCCAACCCGGAATTAATGGACATGCTGCACCTCAGAAAATCCATATCCCATCGAGCCACGCGCTCGAGAGACTTGAACCTCAGCACTGAAATAAATAGGACATGCTGGAGGGACAGATTCATAACCCAGAGGCTCCCTTCACTCTGGAATAAAATCCCAGTCCAGGTTAGGCAGAGTCCCTCATTGACTCTCTTCAAGAGGAATCTTGATGAGTGGATGGGAGATCGTAGGTTTACCCCAGGTATCACTTCTGTGTCACTGTTAGAGGCACAGTATACTAACCTCGAAAAAGGGCATAGCAAAATAAATTTAAAATGGGTGGCGAAAGCCAAACACATTCTGGCTAGGCTTATAAATGCCCTAGGGCAGATAGCCTAGTATGAACCTATGAACCTATGAAGATCCAAATAGAGTTGGGGCTCGTGGCTTCCCGTGCCCATCTGACTAAGCGGCTTTTGCCCTCCCTGTTACTCATTTTCCTCTTCCAGCCCCGGTGGCTTTGGAATCTCAGGACCTGAATGCCCATGGTTAGATTCCGACGAGGACGAGTATCCCCCTTTTCTCAACCCCATCAGGGTCCATGGCTTGTTCTCTTCCTCCACCTTCAGAGCAGAGTGGGCACTGTGCTGGAGTAGTCGATGCCGGCTCTTCGGGGCGGGATCTGGTACCATTTTCTCAGACTGGTCCCTTCCCTCTGGTGCTTTGGCCTTTGATAGCTCTGGATTGGTATCATCCGGGGGTCGTGGTGCTGTTTCCAGACTCATCCTGCCTCTGGGGACTTCTCCCTTAGATATGGGGGATGTGACCACTTCCAGCCCCTTGGCTTTCCGGCTGGTAGAGAGGACCTTCTCCAGGGCTGGAGTTTCATCTACCGCACATCCCAGTCCCTCCGTGCCTCTCTCTACTTCAGCTGGTGAGGCCTCCCATCCTGTCCAGTGTCAGCCCTCCTGTTTGAGCCTTCAGGAGGTTCCCTCCCCTCTGCAAGTCCCTGTTTCTTCTGAGTCCTACCCTGAGCCCCCCACAGAGGAGTTAATAAAGGAATGTGCAAGAGGGAGGCACTTGGACTCCTCTGTGCAGTCCCTCGCCAAGGAGACAGACCTTGATGAAGGAGACAGATCCCCCAAATCTCTGCCCGACGATGTCTCCTTTGGGGACATCCTTGAAATTTTGAAGCAGAAGAGCAGATGGTCTCCCCATCCCCTGTCTTCTGTGAAGTCTGTGTTTTTGAATGCTTTCGGGATGGGCCCATCTACTTCCTGGGTGTCCCCCTGTGCTGATGAGTTAGCAGATTTGATTGCCAACAGGGCCTAGAAGAAGTCCAACACAGTGGAGCCAGTCCCAAAAAGAGCAGACAAATTTCTTAGCCCTCCTGCAGACCGTTCTTTCTGGAGCAAAGGTATCCCAATCGATGCCATTGTGGTTGCTGCTGCCACCAAAAAGAAGCTGGCAGAGCAAATCTCCATTGTACATCCCCCAAACAGGGAGTCCTGGGTGATAGACTGTTTTGGGAAGCGTGTGTATGCCTCAGCTACTTTTGAGGTGAGAGTGGTTAATTACTTGCTACACTTTACCTGCCTCCAAAGGGATTTGGTCCAAGAGCTTTCTACTTCCCTTAGAGTTGTTGCTGCAGGAGGACTTTTAATAAGGTGTCTCCCAAGCTATCCACTCTGAATTCCCCTGTGAATTCCTCAATGAGGTTAATTTCCAATTCTGCGGAAGTTGCCTCTTTGGCAGCAGGTACTGGCATCACTATGAGGCATCATGCCTGGTTACATTTATGTGGGTTTGTAGTGCCCTTCAAAGCATCCTTTACCAATGCCCCTTCAGTGATTCTACTTTTTTTAGACCATCTGTGAAGGACACTTTGACCCTCCAGTGAGCAGGAAGGGAAGACTTTGTCTGCAGTTGGGATCTTTCTGCTCCCTAGAGGTCCTTCTGTAAGACACAGCGGGGAACTAGGAAGATGTGGTTCTGGAAGTCACAGTCTCCCTTCCATGAAACTCGTGATGACTCCTCTTCCAGAGGCAGGCAGAGAGGTTTCAATGGCCGATGCCATCCTCGTGGCTGGGGGGGGGATCTGCAAAATCAGGGCTGCAGGGAACCCTTCTCTGAGCAGCCCTATCAGACCTCATGAAGTATTGCCTGGCTGTTCTGCCTTGGAGGCAGTCGGGGGTTGCATTTCCCTACACCTACTAGCCTGGACAAATATCACCTCTGATCAGTGGGTGTTAAATATTGTTTCCAGAGGCTATTTCATTCTCACTGGAGGGTGTTCCGAAAAGGGAAGTTACCTCTGTGATGATCCACCCAGTCAGAGGGGGTTGGCCTTCAAAGAAGTTCAACAACAACTTCTAAAAAGAGCCATCCAAGAGGTACCAGCAGAGCAGCGAGGATCCAGTACTTATTCTCACTTCTTTTTAGTGCCAAAAAAGACAGGGGACCTGCTTCCTATTTTGGATCTCAGCGAGCTCAATCTTTCAGTCAATAAGTCTAAGTTCTGGATGGTCACTGCTTAGTCTATTCTGCCCCTCTTATGCAAGGACTACTGGATGCGCTCAGTAGATCACCAGAACACCTACTCTCACATCAAGATAGATAGGTGTTCCAGGAGACATCTTCTCTTCTGGCTAGGTGCCAGTCATTACCAGTTCCGAGCCCAACCCTTTGGTCTCACCACAGTCCCCTTGGGTTTACCAAATGTATGGCAGTAGTAACGGCTTACCTGCAGCTGCAGGGTTTTCAGGTCTTTCTGTACTTCGACAATTGGCTCCTCATGGCACCTTCAAGGCATCAACTGCTACAAGTGATCCATTATGTTCTTCACCTCTTCCATCAGTTGGAGATCACGGTCAACATTTTGAAATCCAGTCTGGTTCCCACACAACAGTTGGAATTCGTAGGATTTCTGTTAGACTCCATTTCAGAGATTGCAGCTTTACCTCTATGCAGGGTTCAGTTGATCTAGGAGCAGGACACACAAATCTTAGACCTGTCGCATCCCTCAGTTCACTTGGTTCTTTGAGCCCTTAGATCCATGGCCTTGGCCATTCATCTCGTTCTCCTGGCAAGGTACCACATGCGAGTGTTGCAGTGGACCTTAGCAGTTCAGTGGTTGGCTCTGTTTCATCCCCTGTCCATGACCATAAAACTGACACCAGAGTGCAGACATCACCTCTTTTGGTGGCTTCAATCTCAGGATCTCCCTCTAGGCAGGCCCTTTTCCCTCCCATCAGCCAAGGCCACAGTGACCATGGATACTTCCCTGTTGGGGTGGGGGGGGGTAGACATTTTCAGGGAAACACCGCCCAAGGCACATGGTCCCTCATAGAGACCAAGTTGCACATACATGTCCTAAAGATGTGATCAGTTCTATCATTGCAAGCCTTTCAGGACTACCTCATCGAGCGACGATTGCAGTTCAGCCAAACAGCATGGCTGTGGTCTGGTAGGTCAACAAACGGGGAGGAACACTATATTACCCATTGTGCAGAGAGGCCATGAGATTGTGGGAATGGGTGATATTCTCTGGGCACTTCCTTCTTGCAATGCATATACCTAGGGATTCCAAATTGTTAGCCGACAGGCTCAGCAGATCGATCTTGAGTTCTCATGAATGGTCCCTCAATCCCTCAGTGGCAAAGTAGATTTTCGACTGTTGGGGTTGGCCTTGCTGTGACCCCTTTGCCTGCCCAGCCAACCACAAATGCAGCAGATACTTCATCCTGATGTCCCCTCTGGGGGAGTCACCGAGGGATGCTGTAGTCCACGATTGGCCTCCGGGTCTTCTGTATGCCTATCTTTCCTGTTCCTTTAATTCCCAAGGTTCTGCAGAGAGAGCAACACCTGAGGACATCCCTTATCCTCATTGCCCCTTTCTCGCCTTGTCAGTCGTGGTTCTCCTTCATCAGGTCTCATCTGAAGTATCCGCCATGGGTACTGGATCGCCGTCAGGATCTGATTTCCATCCATCAGGGTTTCCTCTCCCAAACCTTCAGACCCCACATCTAACCGCATGGTTTCTCCAATTCCAGTGATTCTAAAACAGTCCAGGTTAGCTTCTCCCATAAAGTGTATTATTCTAGCCTCCCAGAAACCTTCTACTAGAAAGGTTTATGGTAGTAAGTGGAAGCGGTTATCTGCCCGGGCCAAGAGCAAGAATCTGGATCCCTTTTCTGCTTAAGTTTCTGACAGACTTTGTTTTTGTCCTTCCTTTTCCAAGCGGGAGCACGTTTCTCTACAGTCAAGCTTCAGTTGGTGGCGATTTCTAACTTTCACGAGAACACTGAGTCTACCTTTTCATCTAGGCTTTGTAAAGCGTTTATGAAAGGGGACTTCCTGCTTAGACCACATTCACCTTCTTGGGACCTTACATTGGTTTTGCAGTCTCTGATTAGGAGTCCTTTTGAAGCCTGCTAGTTCCTGTGATCTCAAATTCCTGTCTTGGAAGACGACCTTCCTGGTGGCTATTACTTCAGTTAGGAAGGTTTCAGAACTGCAAGCTCTTACTATTATTCCTCCTTACATGATTTTTCACAAGGACAGAGACTCTCTCAGGGCAACTCCCTCTTTCTTGCTCAAGATTGCTTCTGAATCTACTCTTAACCAGTGTATTCAGCTACCAGTGTTCTCCCCCAATTATTCCAACAAAAGGAGTACATTCTACATACCTTGGATGTACACTGACAATTATGGTTCTATCCACATAGGCCCAGAGGTTTTCATAAGTCAGAGCAGCTTTTTTGTAGCTTTTTCCCCCCTAGTACACATGGTCTTCCAGTTTCAAGGTCATTGTCTGTAAATGGATCTCTAGCAGCATCTCCACAGTCTACAGCCATAGCCATCTTGAGGTTCCAGGAAGAATCAAGGCTCATTTTATGACATCCATGACTGCTACTTCAGCATTTTTGGCCAGGCTTCCTATTGATGACATTTGGGCTGCTGCTACTTGGTCTAATCCTCCTGCATTTATATCTCATTACAAGATAGACTTGATTTCTAGTAGCAGTGCTTCCTTTGGCCCCACAGTGCTCTGGAATGTCCTTCCTTGAGGCCTCCCAGGAAAAATTATAGCTGGAGACTGACTCTATGGTGATGAATGATGACTTGGATAACATCAAATAAAGAGTTATGTACTTACCATAACTTGGCATCTGTGTTATCCTGTGTCGTTATTTATCACATTTTTCCCTCCTGCCATCCCCCTACCTTGTGGGTCATGGAGGAAGTTGGAGTGTTTTCCTTCCAGTCTTGCAGGAGTAGCCTTTAGAAACATGACAGCAAACTTGATCTGGGGGTTAGAGGGCGACAGGGCATCATGGGAGAGGGAGGAGCTAGAGCCTTGGATCCATCTGTAGTATGTTGCCAGCTCTGATCTGATATCTGATCCTAGACCCTATGGTGATGGATGACGATGTAAGATAATACAGATGCCAAGCTATGGTAAATACATAACTCTTTTTTTCTTAATGTTTTAGCATAAGGTACTTCATTGTTCGCACCTCATATCCTGACATTCCATAGATAGTTTTGTTTTCTAGAGATGTCTTTAGTATTAAATGTCCCGCATCAAGTTATTTCAACATATGTAAATCAAGTTATTTCTATCTGTGTGTGTGTGTGTGTGTGTGTGTGTGTGTATATTTTAATATGACCTTTTTTTTTTTCAATTGTCCCAACATAAAGAACTCTTCACGCTGTAATGTACATTTGAAGTGTGTCACAACTGGCAAGTACTAGTAAAATGTGTATCATTTAGTTAATGTGAGTTAAACGTCTAACTTATATCAATGCCTGATTTTAGTGTGTGACAGTTGGCTCTTGCATTGCTTTTATTTTTGCATGGTTTATATCCTGTGTAACTCGAGCATGCTTGAACTTGCTGTATTTATTACAAAGGTGCCTTTCTGTGTAAGTTGGTTGGCAAAGCTTGTTTGAAGAATGGATGGAGTCTTTGGCTGCAGACTTCCAAATGCAGTAATTGAATTATAAAGGAAAGCTTAAAGGTATTGTGGTAGCCTGTATAGTTGTTACCACAGACTGCTTCTTTATTTGAGGCTGTGCGGTAAAAATGAGTAGAAGACTGTAGTTTCTAAAAATAATGCATACTGAAATGTATCTTCAGGAATTGATGGTTTCACGAGTATCTTCTTGGACAACTTAAACCTTGCAGTTTCTTCATACTAGGTGTTACAATTAAAACAAAAAGTGATCTGCAACATTTTCTTTTGTCTGTTAGATGTTTTTGCTGTTATTCTGATTTCCATTTTCATTTTTTGTAATCACCGAAGTAACAACCATATTGCTTCAGTATTTTCTCTTGTTATACTTGGTGGCTGACCACTGCTGCTGCTGTTATGGCAAAGCACATTGAGTGCTTGCACTTCCACCAGTAAGGCATATAAACAGAGGTGTATTAAAAAGTGTTAATGTAACAGTATTCTTTGGATGAGGTCATGCAGTAGTGAGGCTGTAACACGTCTCGCGTCAAGTGTGCATCTTGAGCACCGGACATCAGAAGCAGATACTCTTTTGTATTCATTGTTTTGTGATAGCTTGCTAAACTAGTTCTAAATGAAGAAATCTATCTCCTCATGACAGTAGAGGGTGCTGTTGCTCTTCTGGGCATTAGGGTGTTTGACTGGCCTCTAGTTTGATTTTTAAACCCAGGACGTCTGCTCACGTCATTGCTCTTTCTGCCAGGCTGTGACTACATGAGGATGCCTGAGAGTACCCAAGAGGCATTTTGCAGAAGGGTGTGTGCACTGTTGAGAATTTACGACAGCTCTTAAGTGCCGACTTCCTCTTGTTCATGTATTTTTTTTTTTTTTTTTAAACAGAAGTGGTGTGTCACCTCTAACACTTGCTTATTAGACTCTGTACTAAGAGGACAACAATATCCAATTCTTCTCAATTCACACATGCCTATGGATGACTGAGTACAGTTGTGGTCAGTCAGGTGTGGATGCATGAGCTCAACTGTATGCACCAAACACTTGTAGGAAGCCATATCACACAGGGTTGAGTTCCCTTTTACTGGAGGGCATATTGTTCATTTTCTTTTTCACTATGTTTGCCAGCTGTGGGCATTCTAAGCCTAATTTTAATCCTTGCTGTAATCTGTAAGTTTGTACTGAAACTGTGGTTGTAGCATCTGAGCCAATTTGTAATCACAGTCTTCAAGAAGTCATTACTTATTGCAGTTGCGTTTATTGTCTTTTGCACTCATCATTTGCTGTCTGTAGGCATTCTGACCCTGAGTCCAGTCATAACTGTAGACTACTGATTGTCTTATGACTGTGCTAGGTTGTTGTGGTGGCACCCAGTCTAAATCATTTGTACTAAGCTGCTGTTGTGGCACCAAGCCACACTTGTAGTCACTGCTTCACTTATCCATTAGCTGTTGCTATATTTTTACTGACATTTATACCCTTCATTTATTGATATTGAATGTATGTAATTGTAGTTCTTTTACTTTGACTCATTTTCATCTTAGTTTTCTAGTATACAGACCCTTCTTACACATTCATTTCAGCAGCACTCATTAGTCTTCCCTGTTTCACCTGGCACTAAATATGAAGTCACAGCTTACTTCACTCTTTGTTGCCAGTGTGATAGCAGATGAAACACTGAGGCAATGCAGGAGCTGTCTCATGCTTATTGACTCCAGAACTGATCTCAAAAAGACCAACAAAGAACTCTGAAATAAATTCCTCCAAAAGTGAATACGAATTGAAAATTGCCACCTCTACTAAGGACAACCACTAATTCTTCTTCAACTTTGTCAGAACCTTTAGAGGTAATGCCAGCAATTCAGAGCTAATACATTACAACACTACTTACTCATCCACAGAGAACATGACTAATGTATTAACAGACAAATTCATCTCTAACTTTACTCCCATATTTCTCCTTAACTTTCACCAACATATTAAACCACTCACACCTCCCCCAGTGTTCACCTCTGAGCAAGTCCTGAATGATGTTTTCAAGGCCAAAAACGCTAGCTTCTTGAGTTCTGATAATGTGCCAGGTGGCTTTTTTTTTATCAGCACCAAACACTGTCTGATAGACCCACTGCTAAGCCTGTACCACCTCAACCTCTCCACTGGATTCATGTGGGAGGAGTGGAGAACTGTTGCAGTTATCCTGCCCCACAAGGGGGATCCACTTCTGATCCAGTAAACTGTAGACCTATAAACCTCACCGGACTTATCTACAAAGCAATGGAATGCAAAATTACAGAACTTAAGAAGGATAGGAGGTCTACAAGCTATGGACACAAGCTAGTTTGGGTTTGTTAAAGGCAGATCCTGCCTCTTGAACCTAGAGGACTTCTTTGAACAAGTCACTGATGGATTAGACTCCGGCAAATATGTTCACACTGCATACCTGGAGCTGGTTAAGGCCTTTGATACCATTCAACATTCTAGCATTATCGATAAACTTATCAAGTTAAATGTAAACAGCTATGTTGCCCACTGGATAGCAAACTAGCTAATGGACAGAATCCAGTTTATTTATATGAGAAGCACTTTCTCTTCAAAAAGAGTAGTTACTAGTAGTGCCCCCAGGGATCGATTTTAGGACCAATTCTCTTTAATATTTACTTCTCTGACATCAAGGGCCTGTGAATGACAAAGCCTGCAGACTTGGAGCTGTCATTAACTCCCCATCTGACTTCCATATTCTTCATGAGGGGCTAATATGACCCAATAAGTAGTGGCTCAACTACAGTTTAAAATTATATGCCAAGAAATGCAGCATTGTGTCCTTGGGCTAAACTGGGACCAATGCACCTTCCCCTTAGGTAACACCCTTTTGAATGCTGATTCAGTCATTGGGGACCTGAACACCTTCATTAACAATGAATTGTTCTTTGATCACTGTGTATCCACTGTTAGGAAATCCTTTTACTTAGCCAGACTAATCACCAGGGATGTTTCTTCTAGATGTAAGGAAGTTAACCTCCTTCTGTACTCCTCCCTCATCAGCCCATAATCAAGTATAATGATCCTTGGTATGTGTTTGTCTAAACATATGACCCAGTTTGAGAGACCACAGCATTTTCTCACTAAGATAATCAAGGTCATAAATCCCTTGCGTTTCCCAGACTGCATTAAAGTGCTCTCTCTTGTTTTTCTATTTCCTACAGACTCAAGTGATGGCTTCTGTCTAGCCTGCAGAGCAATGAAGAATCCAGTTCTATGTGAAGTCCTGTACATCCACAAGAGTAATAACACCCACTCACTAGATTTTAACTTCCATCAAAACATAACTATGACCTTTTGATACATATATATCCTACATAATTTACTTTTAGATATAAAGCAAAGTAGCTTCATAACCTTCTTTAAGCATAACCTGGGCGAATGGAGATAATCATAAATATACATTGGGTCTGGCCACTAAAGCCCTGATTGAAAGACATTGAAAGTAGGTATTAAATAGTTGGGTCAGTGAATACCTACAATCTGGAATATTCTGGCTGAGTTACTAATGGTCCTAGTATTGACCTATGAATCTGTGAACAGTCAGGGTGCGTTTTGCATATCTCCTTTGTGGTACGTTCCTTCCGTTTGTCAGGTGGTATCCATTACTGGTAACTGATGACAGTATCTAGCATGATTTTATCTTGTGTTAAATTGAGTCTTACCAATACATCACAGTGTGTGCGCATCAGGCTTTTGATTGGGCATGCGTATACCGTAACATTTTATGAAACAAACCATTTTAGAACCCTGCCCTCTCTGCAAAAAGCAGGAAGAAATCCAATAGTAAAGGACATCTGTTTGGTATTGCTGTCTTATTGTAGTATTGAATCTTGTGACAGTTCTCCCTTCCAGATACGTCATCATGTTGTATTTAAAGCATACATTTTGGCAGAATCTTGCAGGTTTTTTATCAAAGGGAAATGATGAAAAGTTTAACCTTATCAAATGAGATGGTTTTTTTTTTTTTGGTTCTTGCTTTGTACATTGAGTGTGTACCAATTTATTTATTTCTTGAATTTGTTGTTGCTGATTAGGTGTTTATAATTGTATCAGCATTTCTTTTATTTATTCCAGCCCAGTTACCCAAATCTTTAGGTACTTTATCCATGTTCATTTTGTTCTTGACTTCAAGTGGTATATCTCAGAAGCCTGGGGAGGCACATTGTCCCACATTTCTACACACTAGATGGGAAGAAGCCCTAAAATGTAAATTACATTTAATTTTAGAAGGAAGAGAGAAATGGAAAAAAAGCTGCTTTATATCCACTCTTTGTTCTTCACAAAGGCACGACGACTTACTGGAAGTATTGATGCTTATGTTACTGAATTAAAGAGCTCTTTCACAAGTTTTGCGAATTGTGTGGGGCATTATAATCAAGATACACATTTCTGAAATTTTCTTACAATTTTTCATCAGCCCCTGAAATGTTTTAACAAGCTATTACACATACTGAGGTGGGTGTAGGTTTTGTTAGTACTACCAATGATGTACTAGATTAGTGTTTGACCATGGAAGATATTGATAAGACTGAATAAGCTCCTGTTAAGACTGAAGTAGCACAGCATGAATAAAAGTGAAGGAAGAAACCAGTCCTCAGACGATTTTGAGGACCAGTTAGTGAAAAAAATTAACTTACCGAGGTTGTTTAAACACTGAGATTCCAGTGCATCACATTTAAGCAGTTGTGCACATGCACACACACAGCATTCGACATCCATGCACCAAAACACACAAAGCACCCTTCTTCTTTGGAGGGCAAGCCTTCTAGTTCTAGAACTTTCTGAGAGATCACAGTTACCTTAAAGTAGGTGCTGCCCAGGGCACAAAGTCTACAAACACCATGTCATACATTTTACACAGCCCCCACCCACCAAGCACACCTAAAGTTCTCATTAACAGATACTTTCAAAAACTCACAGCAATTTCATCTTGCACATACAAATTTCAAGTTCTCCATCAAATGTATACCAGAAGCAATACCTACACGCACACTGCAATCAACCACCAACTCACTGCCACACAAGAAACCCATAACCTGCTTGTTCCTTGCACACTGCAGTTTTCTGTGGACTAACCTACACAACACTTTTGACCACCCTCTGAAAATCTGACCATCGCACAGCATGTGTTTGATCTCTCACAGCAAGTAACAAACCCCATGCACAAAATGCTTTTCACCACTCACTGCTGATCTCATGTGTACAACACTCACCAGGCATACTTAACCTCCACATAGTCCACAGACCTGATCAGTACCGTTCTACCCACATATATGTCACTGTGTTAAGCCACATTCACTCTAGTATATATAAAAAAATACTATATCACAAAGAGTCAGACGTACCACTGAGACATTCTGCATGTGTACACACCCTTGACAAACACACACACTGATGCTTGCATGCATGGACACGCACACCCACATGCTCAATAATATATTTTCAAAAATATTGCCTATTTTAATACTGAAACCTGATGAAAAGGCAGTTGGTGGTGGTGACTACAATAATAAAGATGGGACGTGCTTAGAGCCGTGTCTTGTTAAACTTTAGAAGGCTGAACTGGGACATTAATAAATAGCAATGACACTTATGCCTCCAGCAATGACACTTATGTCTCCAGCAGCAGAGAAGTATTCAGCCTTTTGAAATTTATTCCAGATATGTCATAAACAAGTGTGTAATTAAGATAACTTGTAAGATGATGCATAGTGTTGCTAGAGTAAAGAACAAGAAGAGAGCTTTGATTTGCTTAATAACAGTAGTACTCCCACTGCCACTGAAATATTTTGGTGTAAATAAACTAGTCTTATTACAAGTAGACGCAAGCCAGAAATGGCTATGGTATTTTGCAAGAGAATAAACTGGGTGCATATGGATTCAGAGCATTTATTGACTCTCATAGGACATGTGCTGAGTCAGTCAAAATGACCTGCTAGCCATAGTATGTGATTGTGAAAAGTTTCATGAATATATGTTTTGAAATGAGCAGTTAGAAAGTGATTGTAAGCCATTATGGTGTATATATTCCAGAAGTAATTGTCTGTGGTATCACCAAGACTGTGAAGAGTCTTATTGAAATTACTTTGACTTTAGCATTAAATTACAAGCCAGGAAAAGAAATGCAGATATACTGAGTCATACATATTTGCTAGAGAAGCAAGAAGGCTTGCATGGTGATGAACTGGCATTAATGGGATAATTCCACAACTGCATATGACAAAAAAGGAAGAGTTTCAGCAGTGTATTGAGAAAGGTATTGAGCTGCAAATGTTTGAGGAAGTAGTTTTGAGGGTGGTCAGAGCAGGAAATGGGTACTGCGGAAAGAATTCAGCCATGATTTTGTTTAAAGAAAACAAAGTTGCTTGCAAGGTTTGTTACTTAAGGATAATATACTAATAGTGCATAATCAGTTAAAAGAGAATTGCACCCCAAAACTGAAGAAAATAATTTTTTTCAGTGTATCTTTAACTTCCCTACATTACTAATATTCTCTGTTAGTGTAAGTGGTATTATTATCTAATTTATTATCCCCAAAATGGCCTGAAAGGGGGCTGCCATGAGTGATTTTTGTTCTGTAGTCAAGGCTTTCATCTTCCTGATGTCATTTTATAGAGACTGAGAGACACCCCTATGATGAGAGTTTACAACAGTACTGTGATTGCTTACTTTTGATGGTTGGCATCAGCTTATCTTTTTCATTACTTTGCTTCCTTTGATTTTTATTAGTGAGCATCTCTCATACAGCATTTAACTAATATTTGAATGTCAGACTTGAGAAAAGTAACCTAGTTAGTTGCTGTTGTTAAACTGCAACAGTATTTCCATGCATAAGTGTGCAAAATCTGACCCTGGGACTAAAAGGTGTTTTTTTGGACCGAATTAGCAGAACCAAAGTGGATTCTCCTCCTTAATGCAGATAGAGCCCCTGGTTTGAATAGGGTTCTTTCACTAAAACCTTTCCTTAAAGCACGTGCCTTGAAACATTAATTTAGATTGGACATAATTTTTAAACAGATTTTAAATAGTCAGAATGCACTAATGAAGTTTATAAATTTTAGGATTTACATTTTTTTATATGTAACTGTATATATATATATATATATATATATATATATATATATATATTTATTTATTTATTTTTATATATATACTTATATCTTTGTGATTGATTTTGAATAGATATACTGCATTTATGGAGTTTGTTTCTTTAAAAAGTGTGGGTTAATGTAATCCTAATTGGAGTTAATTGTTTTTTTAATTTTTGTACTCATTTTACTTGTTTGTGTTTCACTATTTAAACAGAGTTTATATTTCACAGAGTGAGTCTGATGAAGCGATTTGAACTATCACGAAAGCGCTTACTTTTATTCTGAATAAATTTTTCTTTGTCTAGCTGTGTTGGTCTGGCACTTTTTTGTTTTATTATGATTAATAGGTGTTACTTGAGCTAAAGTTGGCTTGTGTGCACTTGTATTTTAACACTGTAGTTAGAATTTGTGCATTTGATTTTAATCATCACTGCCATAGCACATTGACTTGTCTGTACCAAAGATGTTTATCAGAGCTGTAGCTGTTTCCCGTAGCTCCCAATGCTATTGCACAATCTGACACCCCTTAACTGTAAGTTGAGGAACAAAAAAAAAAAAAAAACCCTTTCCTGATCTGAAGCACCTATCTAAGGAGCAAGCCAAGTCATTGTCTATTCTTCCTTATTTTTGCCTATCAGTTTTAAGTTAAATAAAGCCAAACTTGTCAAGTTATTTTAGCAAGTGTTTCTCTACAGATAAAAAAAAGAAGATGTTAAGTTGTCAATCTCGGCTTCATTCTTGCTGGATGCCTTCGGAGCCGAACCTCGGCTCCGACTCGGCCTAATACCAAAGCTCGAGAGCTATTTTTCACCGGCTCGAGGCTATACTATGTCCCATAATGCCAGGCGTCATGTATCCAGATCTCGTTTGCCGCTTCAGCTACGAGGTTGCGTTTTCACCGGCTCCAGGTAGTATTTAGATATTTTGATATTTTTAGTTAGATTTTGATAGTTTTTTTTTCCTAGTAGCGTTAGTAGTCTCTCAACTAGTCTTTCTCCCCTTTATTAATAGTTTTCCTTACTTTTTCCACCCTTAAGGGGTTAGGCCCTTCCCCCCCTCTCTGTGGTAGTTTTTTGTACAGGTTCCATTTAGTGTGTGTGTGTGTGTGTGTGGAATTTTGTTCTGTTTACTGTACTGAACTTCATTTTTTTTTTCTGTGAGAGTGTCTTTTCGAGTGTTGTGTGTGTATCGGTTGTGTCAGCTTACTTGACTAGACATTTTTTGTCCTGTTCCTGTGGTATCATGTCTAAGGATACCAAGATATCAGGATTCAAAAAGTGTGACTCGTGCTGTCAGAAGATGTCACTGACAGACGGTCACACTTGTTGTGTGTATTGTTTGGGCCCTCTGCACCTACAGGACTCTTGTTCCATCTGTCATGCTTTTAGCCCAAGAGTCCTGCAGGAACGCAGAAATAAGCTCATTCTAAGGGGCTTATTAAAGCCCGAAGGTTCTCCTACCAAGCCTCTGCCAGGAAAACCTTCTAAGCCCGCCAAACCGTCGGCTCCAGTTCCGAGCCGGCGCCGAGCGGACCTTCTGCCTCGTCGATTCCGATTGGAACCGATGCATCGAGGCTTCAGTTGGCTCCGACCTTGGTGTCAGAGCAGTCTCCAAGCCGAAAGCGTTCCCGATCTCCTTCATTGGAGTCGGTCAGGTCGGCTCCGAAGTCCCCTTTGCTGTCGAAGCGGAGCCATAGGTCTCACTCCTCTAGATCTTCCAGGCTTTCAGACCACGACCTCGAGAGGGTAGTCAGTAGGCTTTTGAAGTCGCAGGCGCTCGCCCAGTTATTGCATAGCCTGTCTCAACAAACAGCGGCTTCCCCAACGCCTGCTCTAGTTCCTCCTCCGACTATTCCTTTGAGCTCGGAGCCGGTGGCCGTTGGAGTTGCTACCGTGGGGGCGTCGGAACCGATTCCACCCTTATCGGTTCCTTCGTTGGCTCCGATCCCTTCATTGGCTCCATCCTTGGAGGGATCCGGGCGCCGGGCCTCCCTCGTCGGTTCCGTGGGGGCGAGTGGCATCGGACCCTTGTCCGACCCCATTCTCCCTCTCGGAGCATCGGCGCAGGTGAGTTCGGCCCCAACATTGGCCTCGGAGCCATCCCTCTCGGTGCCGGGAGGAGCTCTCATCTCTTCGGAGCTGGGTTCCTCTTCTCTGCCTGATAGGAGCGCCTTTGAGGTCATGAGGAGTGTGCTGGCTCCTATACCGGTGCACGGTCAGCCCCATCGGCCCCTCCTTCCATGGTGCCTGCTTACCCTCCCGAACCTAAGCGTGGAGAACCAATGCTCCAGGTTGCCCCATTGGGTGTATCCTCCTCCTCTGAGGCCTCCCCTGATCCTGTGGGGAGCCCCCTCGGAAGAGGACATGTAAGAGGAAGCATGTGGACTCCCTGGAGTTAGTGACATCTGACACCGACCTGGATGATTCGGAAGGGTCCCCAAGGTCCCCCTCTAAGGATGTCTCATTTTCTGACATTCTAGAGATCCTTAAACAGAGGGGGAACTGGTCTGCCCTCAACCCTTCCGAGGACGAGTCGGTGTACCTGGATGCGTTCAGTTCTTGCCCTTCCACCTCCTGGGTGCCCCCGCCTTTCGACCCACTCATGGAGGTGGTGGCTCGGAAGGAGTGGACGGCTCCGGATATTATGGAACCGACTCCCCGGAGGCCCACCAAATTTATAACAGCCCCTTCGGAGCAGTTTCTCACTAAGGGCGTCCCCGTTGATGCCATGGTGGTGGCAGCGGCCACTAAGAAGGAGTTGGCTGACCCTTCAGTTCCTGTCCATCCTCCTAATAAGGAATCTAGGACTATGGATGGGTACG
Organism: Protopterus annectens; assembly: GCF_019279795.1. Lineage (NCBI taxonomy): Eukaryota > Metazoa > Chordata > Ceratodontiformes > Protopteridae > Protopterus > Protopterus annectens. Next base: position 694,636,102 of record NC_056727.1, read on the forward strand.
GCAAGCTGATGTTTTCTTCAGCGACCTTCACCATGCATTCGCTGAATTATTTGTGCCATTTCACCCGTCTTCAGAGAGACCTTCTCAAAGAACTAGGTGATACCTTACAGGACCCATCAGCTGCGGGGTCTCAGGAAAAGATCAACTCCCAGCTGGGGACCCTGAACTCTATTGTAAACTCCTCCATGCGGCTCATTTTTTATGCTGCCGATGGAGCGAGTAGGGCTGCAGGCACGGTTGTTGCTCTAAGGAGACACGCCTGGATGCGGCTTTGCAACTTTGCTGACCCCTTCAAGACGTCCTTCACTAACACCCCCTTTGACAGTTCTGCTTTGTTTGGACCTCAAGTGAAGGATACATTGACCAGGTGCGAGCAGGAAGGCAAGACTCTCTCTGCCGTGGGAGTCCGTTTTTCCACCCCTTCTAGACCATACCCTAAGGGTCAAAAGGGTGGAAAGATGTGGTTCCGGAAAGCCCAGGGAGTACTGCCTGACGCACGTGGTGAGCTTCCCTCCAGAGGCAGAGGAGGGAACAATAATAGGCGTCGCCCTAGGGGCAGGGGGGGTCCGCAAAATCAGGGTAGCAGAGAATCTTTCTCTGACAAACCCTTCCAGCACCCCTGAGGAGCTGCCCACCTTCGGAGGCAGTCGGGGGAAGACTATCACTGTACCCAGAAGCCTGGCATTCCCCTCACGCAAGACAAATGGGTATGGTCAGTCATATCCGAGGGTTACAAAATTCCCTTTATTCACACCCCACATCAGCCAAAAGGGGCCCTTCCAGACATTCCACCCGGTCTGAGAGATCAAGCAGCACTAGAAATTTCAAAGCTGCTAAGAAAAAGGGCCATCCAGCCAGTCCCAGCAGACCAACAAGGATCCGGAATCTACTCCAAGTTCTTTTTGGTACCAAAAAAGACAGGGGACTGGAGACCTATTTTGGATCTCAGCAGGCTGAACAAGTTGGTTTAAAGAACGAAGTTCCGTATAGTCACGCTACAGTCCATTCTACCCTTTCTGGGTCAGGACAATTGGATGTGCTCTATAGACCTTCAGGATGCATACTACCATATCAAGATGAACAGGCGCTCCAGAAGGTTTCTCCGCTTCTGGCTGGGAGCCAGTCACTACCAATTCAGAGCCCTGCCCTTTGGCCTCACCACAGCCCCCAGGGTGTTTACCAAATGCATGGCAATGGTTGAGGATCACCTGAGACGACAAGGATTCCAGGTGTTTCCATATTTAGACGACTGGCTCCTTACTGCCACCACCAGGCACCAACTACTCCAATCCAGAGATTACACTGTACAAATGTGCAACGCGCTAGGCATCTCTATAAATTTCGAAAAGTCTGCCTTGTCGCCTTGTCAGTCTATTACCTTCATAGGCGCTGTTTTAAACACGGTGGAGCTGTCAGCAAAACTGCCTACACAAAGAGTTTCAGACATTCGCAGCCATGTTCAGATTCTACTACAGGAGAGCAGGGTCCAAGCCAGATTTGTACTAAAAACACTTGGTCTCATGGCAGCAGCAATCATTTTACTCCCACTAGCTCGTTTTCATAAGCGGATCCTGCAATGGATGCTGTTTTCCCAGTGGTCCTTTCGGCAGCTCCCCATGTCACACAGCATTCTAATCACTCAGTCCTGCAAAAGACACCTCTCTTGGTGGATGGTCTTCCCTCAGGTACTCCAGGGCAAACCTGTTGTTCTTCCTCCTCCTGTTGCCACTGTGACAACGGATTTTCAGGGCAGGACAGTCCAGGGCACTTGGCAACCCTTCGAATGCCACCTGCACATAAATGTCTTGGAAATGAGAGCGGTACTTTTAGCGTTGCAGGCCCTTCAGGACTCTCTACCCTCCGGGACTATTGCGGTTCAGACAGACAATATGTCTGTAGTGTGGTACATCAACAAGCATGGCGGAACCAGGTCCTACCCCCTATGTCGAGAAGCACTCAGACTTTGGCAGTGGGCGATCTCTTCTCAACGGTTTCTGGTAGCAATGCATATTCCCGGGAAGTCCAACGTCATAGCGGACAGACTGAGCAGGGCCATTCTCATGCCCTACGAGTGGTCTCTCAACCAGCTAGTAGCGAAAAAAATATTCAGAAGGTGGGGTCAGCCTTGCTGCGACCTTTTTGCAACCCCTCAAAACAGCAAGTGTCAAGACTTCTTCACCCTTTTCCCTCTCCCAGGTCCCCCCCCCCAGAGATGCTCTAGTCCACGATTGGCCCCGGGGTCTTCTGTATGCCTTTCCCCCCTTTCCCTTAATTACTCAGTTAGTCCAGAAAGCAACTACCTTGAGATCCAGAATGATCTTCATTGCCCCTTACTGGCCTCGACAAATTTGGTTTCCGTTCCTGCAACGTCATCTACTGGAACAGCCCTGGCATCTGGATCCAGTGCCAGATCTTCTGACCCATCAATCGGGCGGGCTGCATCAGTCCCTTCGATCTCTCAACCTCACAGCTTGGTTGCTCCACTTCCAACCCTAGCCAGGCTTCCTTTAATCTTGCACTCAGTTCGTGACATTATCCTCGCTTCTCACAAGTCTACCACTAGAAAGACTTATGCTAGCAAATGGAAGCGTTTCTCTGTTTGGGCAGGGCAAAAACAAGTGGACCCCTTTACAGCTCCTGTCCGAACAGTTCTTGAGTTTTTGGCGGAACTTTTTCAAATGGGCTCTTCCTCAGCCACCATTAGAGTCCAGCTGGCGGCTATTGCAAATTTCCGTGTTGGCTTGTCAGAGACTAGCATTATGTCCCACAAGCTTTGCAAAGCCTTTCTAAAAGGAACTCTCTTACTTAGGCCCCCGGTAAAAGATCTTCCCCCACCATGGGACCTAAACTTGGTACTGTCGTCCTTAATTCTCCCTCCTTTTGAGCCAGCGGCTTCCTGTTCGTTAAAATTGCTCTCGTGGAAAACACTCTTCTTAGTAGCTATTACCTCAGCAAGAAGGGTGTCGGAACTTCAAGCACTTTGTGTTCGCCCTCCTTACCTTGTTTTTCACAAAGATAGAGTCTCGCTTAGAACTAATCCTTCATTTTTACCCAGAGTACTGTCTGAGAAAAATCTGAATCAGACTATCGATCTTCCTGTCTTCTTCCCAAATTATACCGATAGAGCTGAATGAAAGTTACATTGTTTGGATGTTCACCGTCAATTACGTTTCTACCTGGATAAGACTAAGCAGATGAGGAAATCAGACCAGCTCTTCCTGTCTTACGCGGAAGGGAAGCAAGGCCTCCCAGTTTCCAAAGTCACCTTGTCCAGATGGTTGACTTCTCTTATTATGTTAATTTATCAATTGAGGCATAAGGAGCACCCCTACTAAGCCTAGAGCTCATTCAACCAGAGCACTGACTTCTTCAGTAGCTTTTCAGGCAAGGTTGCCAATGGATTCCATTTGTGCAGCGGCCACATGGGCCTCTCCTCATACCTTAATTTCTCATTACAAACTGGACATGGCCTCCAGAAGTCGGGCTGATTTTGGTTTCACCGTACTCTAGTCTGTTCCATTGAGCCACCCAGGACTAAGGTGCTAGGGACGCTGTCCCATCCAGCAAGAATGAAGGTGAGATTAACAACATAACATTGAGAAGTTATGTACTTACCATAACGTTCCATGTTAGTTGTCTTCTTCTCGCCTTCTTTCTTGCGTCCCACCCTCCATCCCCCTAGCCTGGAAAGACCTAGAGTATCTTGTGAGATGTTTTTTGTCACCAGAGTTATCTCCTCACTAGCTCTCTTGCTCCCTTTTGGTAGCCCTTGTAAGAGATATATGTAGAAGAGGATACATATACATATGTTTAGATAGATATCTTCTCTATTGTGGTGGGACATGTATGTCCATAGTGTTACCTATCAAACGAGATCTGGGTATATGAAATTTGCAGAGGTTTTAAGGTTAATGGATACTTTTAGTGGAGTTGTGATCAGTGCACTGAAAGCTGTGCGTTTAAGGTTTGGAATTTCAGATGCAATTATGCTAACTATCCACAATAAGCAAGTATGACATTCAGGAGAGTTTTGGAACAGTAGGAACTTCAAAATGTTATCTTTAATTCTAACCTGGCACCATCTGATGACCAAGTGTAGAGGACAGTTCAGACTGCTTATATTTTAATGAAGAAGTTAGAACATTAACAGAGACTTTTCACACTGACTGCTAATTAGCTTTATTGGCATATAGAATTACTTCACTAGAAGGTATTGATCTGTCACCTGCTGACTTACGTACTGGTTATAGATTAAATAAGAAAACAGATTTGTCTGCTTTGTTTCTGATTCCTGAGTATCAAACCCAGGAGCAGCAGAGACTGAAGCAGAAATCAAGTCAAGACAAATATTCTGTTATGATCAACATGCCAAATGTATGTCATCTTTAAAAGAAAGGAGCAAGGTAAAACATCAGCAAAGTTCCAGTGAGAAGCAACCAAAGGGTGTTTCAAACTAGAGATAGAAAACTGGTTAGATGAAACAGGAGATTTCTAAGTAAATATGACTCTGGTGACCATCCAAAAATACATGCACAGTGTTCATGATGCCCTCAGATATGCTGAAGTATTGAGAAATGTCCAGAGAGAGATGTACAAAAAGGTGTCCTGAGAGACATTTCCAAATGATGTTTTTCTCCAGACATCTTTATTAAATTTTCACGTGACAAAGGCAGTCTTACATTTATATAAATAAAAAACATACAAAATGATACTACTTTAGTTGCAAAGTTTATATCAGACACCATTGCGACAACTGTAGTTGTAAACATTATACATCAGTTATAAACCATCCAGTCAATGCCAGTTAATTATTATATGGCTCAGTCAAATCCTACCACTTAAACCTCATTCCTGCTCTACTTATATTGTTCCCACAGTTCTCATTTTTTCCAATATAGTTTGCTCCTGCCCTTTTCCAAAGATCCCAGTTCCAGTTCTTTTATCTCTGTTACTGTATTCATTACATGTAGTAAAGTTGATCTAGACTTCGATTTCCATTTTCTAGTAATTAATTTTTTGGCAGCAACAATAATTGTACTCAGCAAGGCTTTACAATGTCTAAGCAATTCCGATTCTGTAGCATAACTAAAAAAAAAATCATCTCCCTAGTTAGTCCAATCTGCTCGCCCATCTTCTCCGATAGAGCTGTCTGCAGGGAATCCCTAAAGTCTGCCAGCTCATTACACTCCCAAAAATATATTCCCAGCTACCTCTTTCTTGCCCATCACACCTACAACATTTTCTATCCACCTGAGGAAAAATTATTTGGAGTCTACGTGGGGTATAAAAATACCTATGTAAACACTTCCAGGCAAAGATCCTAAATCTTCTAGGCTTTGTTGCATATTTGGAAGATATACATATATCCCCCATTTTCTCTTTGTGAATTGCTTGTCCAGTCTCTCTTCCCAATCTTTTCTAAGCTCCTCTGATTCTTATAATTATTGTGCAATATTTTATATGCTTTACTAATTATTCCTTTTTTAAAGGCAGCTTTTGTTCTGGATTCTGTTAAAAACTCTACCAGTGCTTGTCTTTCATTTACAAGCCTCCTTTTTCTTTCTCTTTGCCTATACTCTGATTCAATCCTTGATAGGGAAGGCAATCTCTATCCTGCAGTCCAAATACATTTTTGGCCTCTTCCCATTCTATTACCTTTCCTTTCTAGTTATTTGCTCACAATACCTAGGTTCCTTTGCCAGTTTTCTCTAATAAATTCTAGATCCTCTTGCCTATTTTCTGTATTCCTGACCACAGTCATCCCTATCGGCAAAATCTCTTTTCTCCATTCTTGTGCCGGTTTGGTTCTTAGAATACTCCCTGCTATTTTATGAACATAATATTCTGTATGATTTTGGTTGTTCTCCTTAAGAGTTTGCATCCAAAAATCCCAATCTCTCCAAATTTCTTGAGCTTCCTCCTTGTGTCAGCATCATTCCTTTCCACTTTGAATTATAGTTTTCTGCTTGTGTTATGTATGAGAGCCTTAACTGTGTTGCTGTAAAATGCCCACTCAAATTAGGTAATCGTAGTCCGCCTTGTATTGGTAGAATCAACTTATCCCACTTGACCTTTGATGTCTTCCCTTCACAGATACAATCTTTCAACTCTTCTTTAATTGCACTCCACAACTTCTCCTCCAGTTGATAAAAGTATGCCTGACTTGTGTATAAGACTAAAGATAGTAAAAACATTTTAATGGCTTGTATCCTATATCCATATCCATATCCATATAACAAAACTTCCAGTTTCTCAATTTTTGTATTATCTTCTGTTTAGTCTCTTCCCACTTATCCTTAGCTGCCACCAGAGTCATTTCTAATCCATACTCCTAAATACTTTTATCATGTCCCCATAAGTATGGATATTGTTGGACCAATTTGTGTGTGAGTACGTAATTTACCACTATTGCCTTTGTTGTAGCTTCATTACTTTTGTATCCTGAAAAGATCTGAAACTGTCTTAAAGTGTTCCACACCACTCTAATGTCCATTTCTGGTTTTGTCTTGTATAAAATAATATCTGCAAATAGAGCCAACTTTTCCTGACTACCATACCAGTTATATCCTTGAATTTCTAAGTCCATTATTTTCTTTGCCAATGGTTCTAAATACAATGCAAACAACAAAAGGGAAAGCGGAGAACCCTGCCTGGTTCCTCTACTCAAGTGGAAATTATTGGAGAGGACCCCACCCACTTTAATTCGCGCTTCCGATCTCTCATATATTCTTGTAAGCAACCTTGTAATTGTATCAGGGAAAGCAAATACTTCCACTGTCCTACTCATGAAGTCCTAATCTACTCTGTCAGATGCGTTCACTGCATCAAGACCCACCAATAATAAGTAGTACTTTGTTACATTCTGCTTCCCTCTGGATCATCAGTGTTCTTTTAATATTGCCAAATGTTTGCCTCCCCTCCACAAAACCACACTGATCCATATCTATCAATTTTGGTATCACTTTTGCCATTAAAGACATGAACATTTTATAATCATGGTTTAGTATTGAAATGGGCCCGCATGAAGCTGGATCCAATGGATCTTTACCCTCTAAGTATTACCATTACCACCACCACCTTCCAGGATGCTGGTACTTCTCATCTTTAAATAGTGTTAAACAAAACCTTCCAGATCTTTATCAGCTTTTTCCCTCCTAACTTCTAAACTTCCACAGGAGTTCCATCTATTTCTGGGGACTTTCTTGTAGATTGGTTATACATAGCCATTTTTATTTCATCCCTTCCTGTCCTAACTGTTAGTAATTGAGCCTCATCTACCTCTAACTTTGGCATATTTAATTCTTCCATAAACATTTCCATTTGTACCTTTTCTTGATTTCCATATTTCACTGCTTTATACAAATTTTCATAAAATTTCCAAAATATTTCTAATACTTCTTCAGGGTGTCTTGTTATCTTCCTTGTTAAGCTTGTTGACTGCCCTTTCCACTTTCTGTTGTCTGAGCTGTGCTAAAAGTTTTTGTGCTCTAGAATTATTATCAAAAACAGTTGCTTAACTGCAATCTTTCTAAACTCATGCATATTATTGAATTAATCCCTTATTTTCTGTTTAGCATTCTGCAGTTGCTCCTTTTCTTGTTCTGAGAGATTCCCCCTATTTTGCAGTACTTGAACATTTTTCAATCCCTGTAAATAATTCTTATTACTGTTTAACCACATTTCCCTTTATTTTATTTCCAACCTAGTTTTAAACTCTACTCTAATTTTACTGCACTCCTAGCTCCTGAATTAATTCCACAGCCCGTTCCTTAAATTTCTCTCTTTTCCACCGATAGGTGGGAAAGCTCCAGTGTCTCATTTTAATTTCATTACCTTTCATTTTCATTTTAGTTATTATTGATGCATGATCTGAAATAGTTAGTGGGTGCATTTCAAGACCGTCAGTTAAATGCACTTGTTCCTATGAGATATAAAATATAGCCTAGCCCAGTTTTTGTATCTCGCTGAGTAATATGTAAATTCACTCTGAACTCCTAGTAATGAATTCACATATACCATGCCAAACACTTTCATATATTTCTTCAAAAATCTGCCTCCTTTGTTATATTTTCCCTTCTAGACCCCCAGACACATCTTCAGTGTTGCAAACCAAATTCCAGTCCCCACCTCTAAGTTAATATTCCTCGCTGAAAGCTGATTATTTGTCCAATAATTTTCTTAAGCTCCATTATAGCAGTTTTATGGGGGATGTAAATGCATGCCAGTGTAATCCTCCTCCCTAGCCAGTAGCCCCTTAGTGCTATGTATCTTCTATTATTATCTTTTTTTCCTCTTTTATCACTATTGGAGCTCCTCTTGCAATTAATGTAATTACTCTTTTCCTTTGCTGCAGTTATTCTGCTGAATAACCATCCTGAAAACCTTTCTTTATCAAATTCATATACTCAGTTCTGTCCAGGTGCGTCTCCTGTTCTGTCCAGGTGGTCTCCTGTAGCATAGCTATTTGCACTCTACATTTTTTAATATAGTTCACTACTCTCATTTTTATAGTTATCTGTAAGACCATTCAGATTGAAAGACATTACAGAAAGCATTGTTTTCTTATATAGTTATTATTACCACATTTTTTATATAACTGCTCTTTTGCTAAATGTCCAGTTCTAGCTTTTATGTTACATGTATATACTGTTCGACAGGTTGGTCTTTTATGCAGTTGATTCATGTCATATCCATTTGCACATATGTCACATCTTACATATCTTTTTTTTGTTTGTTTGAAAGCCCTCAAACAGAACAAATGGGTCTACTTTATTTATGTGAAAGCTTAAAACAGCGAATGCATATTCATCGAACCAAGAAACCATTGAAACACAATAAAAATGGAACTACACAACAAACATGACATGTAACAGCTTTAGGCAGGGGGGCAAGCCACCCTGCATCCCCCACACTCCCCACTACTTAAATATACCAACTCCGAGATCATACTACATTGAAGTAAACAGAAATCTCCACCTACGGAGATTTCCATTTACAGTTTTCAAAGGTTTGCACTTTCGATGCATATGCATTCGCTGTTTTAAGCTTTCGCATAAATAAAGTAGACCCGAACAAATAACCACCCCAAAAACACCCTTCTAAAACTGAGAATGTAACAGTAACACACAAAACTATGTACATCTTCAAATATTGAAGTTTTTGCTTCCTAATAAGAACATACGTTCTAAGTTGATAGCTACACAGGCATGCTAATATTAACCAAAAATAAAGGTTAGTTATGCTAAGATGCATGATACAGCCTGTGGTAGTAGTAAGTGCTATTTGATTTTGTATTTCTTTATAACTCTCCCAGTTGAGAAAACACTTGAATGCTTTCAGTAAACACTTTCTCCAAGCCATTTCTCTTTATCAAATTGTCTTCTAGTGGCATGCAAATCAGATGCAAAACTTCTAAGAGTATGTTGTTCATCAGAAAAAAAAATCCTTACAATATTCAATATTCTTTTTCATTTACATGCTTTGTAATAAACTTGTTACTGAATAACACCTAGGGTTTTTACCCAGTCATTTCCCTATGCAAGCATGGGAAAAGGCACATTGATTTTTCTTTTGTCATACTCTCTTAACCAGATACTTCCACCCTCCCCATCTCCTCACCTCCTCTTTTTTTTTTCATTGCACTGCCTACATTTCTCAAAACTGAACAAAGAAAAAGAAGGGTGAACAAGAAAAAAAACAAAAGCACCTGTTTATATTAGTATCCCCATTGCATTAAAAAAACTGAGAGAACTTTACTTCAAGTCTGACTGGTTTTGTATTATCTTTAAAGCTGTCACACCTGGGAAAATCCCTGATTGTTTTCAGGGAACATTATGTCCTAATCAGTTTTTTTCCTCAGCCAATCTCCTTCCAACAGACTGTCTCCAGTTTCTCTTTATCAGATTGTCTCCATGGAGACATGAAGACTAGCTGCAGAAATGCTACTTAGTATACATATTTGCAAGTGCTAGGAAACAAAAGGCTTATAATGTTCAATATTATTTTTCATTTATTTGCTCTGTTCCTTAATCAGTCATTTCCTCATGCAAGAATGAAAAAAGCACATAATTTTGAACTCTGTCATGCCTTAACCAGGCTCCCTTTTTCATTTTTTCATTACATTGTCTGTGTTTCTCAAAATTACACAAGAAGAAAAAGACAAGAGGGGAGAAAAGTAAAAAAAAAACTGTTTATAATACCTATCACACCCAAAAATAGTATGCAAAGAAAACCATGCAACACAGATACAGTACTGTTAAGAAAAGAAAGTGTTTTCTTTACTTACAGTTAGCATTCTCCCCTCCCTTCCCCTGCCCAAATAATTTTTCTGAACATTAATGACATGAAGTAGGGTATATACTTTAGAGTCCCCCACTCAGCAAACAAATTTTGAAGAAGTCCAATATTTCTAGATTTTCTTATGTTGTCATATTTCACAAATATAATCATTGCATTGTAATCTGACGTTACTGTTCTTCTCAATCACCCAAATCCGGTCTCTGCTTCATTTCCACCATACTCTTGATTCTTCTAGTCAACTCTTGTGCTTCCTTCCTTCTTCCAACATTTTCCATTGAAATACTGGAAAAGATTTCACCGGTGCAGTTACTCTGTGGTCTTTATTACCAGAGGAACAAGAAGCCGAATCTCCATTTCACAGCTCAGTTTTTATTGGACAAACTTTTGTATTTCCGCCTTAGCATGCACTTCATCAAAAAATGATTTTTCCCCTTCAGGGAAGAATACCGTGAAGACAGCTGGATGTAGCAGTTTGAATCAAGCACCTGCATCTTGACATTCTATGAAGAGAGGAATGAATTTACTTCTCTTTTACCTGGTGTACAATGAGTAATCATTCTCTACAAACACTCTGCTGTCTCCTACTTTTACTACTATTTTGTCCTTCTACCACAGTTTTGACAAAATAATCTCTTCCTGCTGGTAGGATTGTGTCGTTACTATAAAAGGTCTAGGTTGCTTTCTTATACCTAGATGTGGAGTATTCACATGATGTCCCTGTTAAACTAACAAATCCTGCTGTGGAATACCAGTCCAGTTGCTTATTTGTGGTTTCATAAATGTAATGCAGTCTGTTCCTTCCAGCTTCTCTGGTATAGCTGAAAATCTCAAGTTTTCTCTGTATGCTCTGTCCTCTAATTGTATTATTCTGTGAAACCTCTCTTCCTGAACAGTTTCATATTCAGCCAGCCTTTTCTTCATTTCGACCTGTGATTTTTGCAGCTTTATTATCTCATCTGAATATCTGTTTAAAGCTTCTTCCATTTGTTCCAGCCTCTTGTTGTTTGTGTTGATATACTCTGTCAGTGTTTTGTTTATTTAGCCAGGTCTGTATGCAGTTGTCATATATCATTCTGTAGGTTATTTGAAGTCATGCCTGAAGATTGCATTACTTTTTGCTAAACCGCTGCAGAACTCTCCCTAGTCAGTGTTTCTTCCTCACTTTTTGTAGCTGATTTTTTTCCAGGTCTTCTGTATTTATATTTATTCCTGGCATCCAGGTAGTGTGCTTAAGTAGACAGTTACTAAAATTTACCCATAAACACAAGTCTACTAGCTTTTTCTGCTGAGTTTCTATTTTCACACTGGGAGAGGTAGAAACAAGCTGTTAGTGTGCAGCCATATTGGAACTCCTTCCAAATGAAGATGTTAAGAGGAAGGTCCAGACAGTATCGAGAGTGCCATCAACAAAGGAGTTTCTAGTAAATCAACATCACTAATGCGGACCACAGAATGTTATGTTTTCTACGTTTGGAAACTTGTAAAACTTAACTAATCAGGCATTCATACTGTTAATGAGCTAAAAGAACTACAAATATTGAAGTAGTTGAAATTTGCAGTACTGTTCCAGCATTTTTATCTATTTGAAATATAACTGCCATCTTAAGAATTATAATGCCACTAAAAAGTTGTGTCAAGTGATGATTAAAAATGCATTAGAAAAAGGTGATACGATATACTTAACATGTTTAGGTTTATGCATCCTGAAACTCTTTACCTCAGAAAGTTATGGGGAAGTCTTTTCCTTCTGAAAAAGTACATGGTCTAGTTTCCTTTACAATAATGTGTAGTTCAAGTGCAGCTGATGCAGCATTTAATCTAGTTTCTTATTTTGTGTTTCTGAATACAAAAAGTTACACTTTGCACACGCAGCTAGAGGCAGTTTGAATATTGGCAGTTCACCTACCACATGTCTTTGGGACGTGGTAGGACATTTCAGCCCCTGTGAGAGCCCATGGGAATAAATGGCCATTCAGACTTTGTTTAAAATGCTCAGCCATGATCCAGATAAGAGAACCAAGCACTATTGGGTAGTATTGCCTGCCAGTTCATCATTTTGCTTATTTGAAATTGGTCGATGAAGTATCAAAGGAAGGAAAATACTTTCTAATGCAAGTTATTAGTTACCATAATATTAGTGAAAGGAAGTCAGTTTTGTCTTTTGCAGTAATCTTAATCTGAATAATACAAGTTTATTGAAACATAGTCTCTGTCATCCATCCATGCTTTTGAGCATGGGTCTGACTGCTGTAAACATCATGAGCAGCCACTTTTATCCATGAAATTAAGTAATACATTAAATTAAATTCCATGAAAGGGGGAAAAATAATCTTTTTTTTTCTCCCTTCATGCTCTGCCTTTGTTTTATTATTTTATTAAATTGTCCCGACCAGGAAACCTCATTTTCTACTTTTTTTCCCTTTATACTAATTTCTGGCTTCTGCAAATCATTCAGTTCATTTGAGTGTTTACTTCTACTTTGTTCAATTTTTCCCAAGTTTTATCATTTGACATTATATATGATTCTAATGCCACACTTATTTTGAAGTTTGATTGCATTTACTTTATTTTTTCTTCATGATTCCCAGTCCAGAAACTCTCTCTCTTGTATCAGAAGTACAAATTAGTCTGTTTTCTGCTGCTCAGACACAGTTATTCTCAACCAAAACTTTTACTTCTGCCTGTATCACTGACTTTCCTTTTGTTTTGTTGTTTTAACATCCAGACATTGTATTCACTGGCCAGTATTTGTTTATTTACACACATTTGTTGACCGGGAATGTCAGACTGGACGTAGGTCCATTTCCAGCGGAGGCCCGGGGAGAAAAGCTCCACAATTAAAATAAACGGACAGTAGTTACACTGGATTTGCATAGCAATTAACAAATTAATTAACATGGCAATTAATTACAAACAGTTACAGATGAAGAACATAGTACATCAGTAGACAGCTAGAATCTTTATCTGCGAAGTACATAACATACATTAACAATTGTATCAATAAAAAGTCCTGCTGTATAATAAGTACTAGGCTTATGAGCATCTGAGCTTGCTATAATCAAGGTAGTTAGTGGATTGGAAAGAAAGGTAGTGGTCGGATGGGGTGGGTGATATTAGAGTGGGAATTGCAAGGAAATAGCCAGCATGTTTTTAGGTGCGCTTTTAGTAAAGTTTTGAAGTGGGTGCATGATGGTATGGAGGTAATTGTGGATGGGAGGGAGTTCCATAATTTGGCTATGGCGCAAGAGAATAGTGCTTCAACAGCAGAGTTATTGGCTTTAGTGATCTGCAAGTGATATTTATTGCTGGATCTTAGTGGTCTGGTGGTGCGATAGGGTTGGAGTAGATTCTGGAGGGATGGGACATTTAGTGGATGGTTTACTAGTTTGTGGGCGAGTGAGAGTTGATACCATTGAAGGAGGTGAGGGAGTTCAAGCCAGCCCAGTTCAGCAAGTGAGAGACAGTGGTGACTATGGTAGGATGCCCCTGTGGCGAATTTGGCGATTTTGTTGTAGCAGGTCTCTAACTTGTTTAGATTGCATTGCCTTAGGTTGGTATATATTGGAGAGGCATAAAGTAGGATGGAAATAAGGTGGGAATTTGCTATTGAAATCTTTGCTGTTTGGTGAGAAGTTGCTTATTTCTGTATAATGCTCCTAGTTTTTTTGTGGACTTTTTTTATGGTCATGGATATGTGAATGTCAAATTTTATTGTCTATTTCCAGTCCTAGCAATTTGGTGTGTTCTGTTGGGTGTATAGTGGTGGTGTCTTTTGCTGTGATGTTAAAGTGAGAGTTGTTTTGAGTATGTTTGGTGGGTTGGAAGATGAGTGGTTTAGTTTTGTTTGTGTTGAGTATTAATTGGGCATTGGATAACCAAGTTTCAACAGAGGAAAAGGCTTCCTGTGTAACTTTTTGCAGTTTGGGTAGGGACTGGGCTGAGCAGATGATGGTTGAGTCATCTGTGTATTATATGAATGTGCCTTGTTTGGAGGCAGAGGCTAGATTATTGGTGAAAATAGAGAAGAGTAGGGGGTCCAAGGATGGATCCTTGGGGAACCCCTGTAGAGACAGGTAGTTGGGGAGATGTGTCATTCTGCCATACAACAGATTGTTGGCGGTCAGACATGTAACTTTGAAACTAGTTGGTGACTGATTAAGAGAAGGATAGGTTATTGAGGACAGAGATGAGTTGTTTGTGTGGGACCATGTCAAATGCTTTAGATAGGTCTAGGAAAGTAGCAGAGGAGAGATAACCATTGTTTTTATGCTGAAGGATAATGTTAGTAAAGGAGAGTAAGGCAGTGGTGGTGCTATGGTTTGGTCGGAAACCATGCTGAGTAGTATTGGAAAAGAGGTTGTTAGTAAGGAGGTAGTCTGAGACCTGAGAGTGAATGCATCTCTCTGGTATTTTGGAGAGAGGAGAGAGAATAGCTATGGGGCGGTAATTGGTTAGTTCTGTAGAGGGGCCGCCTTTGTGGAGGGGAATTATATGTGATACGTTCCACAGTGTGGGAACGTAACTTTCTGACAGAGATCAGTTAATCAGTATGGATACTGGGCCGGCCAGAGCATCAGCTGCGATTTGTGGGTATTCACTTGGGAGGTTGTCTGCTGCTAATTTGGTGGGCTTAAGTTTTATGTTGGAGGTAGGTACAGGAGAAAAAGAGAAAGCAGTGGGGAGATTACTAGTTGAAGGTGTGGGTTGGAGGGGGGGGTTGTGTTGTTTAGCTAGTGATAGTATGGTTTGTGTGAAGTGTGTGTTGAATGAGGTAGCAATATTTTTGGAGGAGTGAGGGATGTTAGGAGGAGGGGTACTGACTTTACCTGGGTGGAGGATGGAGTTTATGGAGGACCAGAATTGTTTGGGGCTGTGTTGGGAGGAGTCTAGGGCAGACTGGTAGTATTGGAATTTGTCCTGTTTTATTAGCTTTTTGACTCTATTGCATAGTTCTAGGAATTTCTGTCTAGTTGAGGGGGTTTTGGTTTTGCACCAGTGCTCCCAGGCTTTATCCGTGTTTTTCATTTCTGACTTAGTGGTTTTCTGTAGCCATGGGGAGGGTTGTGCTTTGGATCTGGAAAGTCTTATGGGGGCATGGTAATTAAGGATGCTCAGGAAGGTAGTATTAAAAAATTCAACTGCATCATCAAGACTGAGGTACTTTAGAGGATGCCAGTTATATTCTTTGAGGGATGAGATGAATGTGAGTGGGTTAAAGTTTAGTTTTTTACGTATTTGAAGGTAGATGACAGGTTTAGCTTGGTATAGGTATTTTTTGAATAGGAATGTTGGGGAGTGATCACTGAGGCTATCTGATAAACAGCCTGTTATATATGACTGGGGGCTCTTACTGACTAGTATCCAGTCCTGGGTAGTGTGTTTGCTGGAGTTTTTATTTATCCTGGTTGGCGACTGGACTAGTTGGGTGAAGCCATGAAGGTTTACATGATGGGTTGGATGGTTGCCAGAACAGGATTGCCAGTCAATATTGAAATCACCTAAAATTATAGTTTCTTGGGGGAGATGGTGGATAGACCAGCTGAGGAGGTTTTTCTAGTGGAGGGATGTTTTGGCCAGGAGGGAAGTAGCATCCAATTATGTTGATGGTTTTATGATGGTTTTATTTTGGTTTATTTTGAGGTTGGTATATATTATTTCTTCATTGCCTATTTGTGGAGCTGATGATTTTAAGATCTGGATGTTTAGATGCTGTTTAAATATTAGAGCTACACCACCTCCTTTCTTGTTTAGCTGGTCTACTCTTAGTATGCCATAACTGGTAGGGAGGATTTGCTCACTGGTAATGTGAGGTTTTAGACAGGTTTCTGTCAGGATGACTATATCTGGGGAGTACAAGTCTATGGTGGCATGGAGTTCATGGACTTTGTTGGATATACTTCTAATATTTAGGCTTAGTAGAAGGAAGTCACTTGGTTTTCTATTGGCTGTGATATGGGAGAAGTTGTGGTTTCTAGTCTGATTATGAGGATTGGGGTTGGAGATGGTAGGGCCAGGGTTGGGGTGGATGTCTCCACTTAGGGCTAGTTTTGATATGCATGAGGTTTAGTTTTCTCAGTTTTTGAATGTGTTTGTTTATTAGGGAAACTTTATGATTGTGCTCTGTGGGTAATAGGTATGGTGGGTGGGTTAGTATGTTAAGTTGTAGGGATGCTTTATGTTTGAGTAATATAGTTGGTAGAATATGCGGGGGGTGTATAGGAATGGTTCTTGAGTTAGTGGGAGGGGAGCCGAGAGAAGGTGAGACATGAGTGGTGGTGTGAGTAGTAGTACAGTGGTAGTGGTTGAGTGGGGAATTATGGAGTTTTGGTAGGATGTAAGATATGCAAGGAGAGTGCATGCAGTGAGCATAGGTAAGGTATGGTTGTACATGTTAGCTGAGGAGGAGTGATAGTAGTGGGAAGATGGAGGGAGGTAGTGTTGGGTTTAGCGCTGTGGTTGGTTATTGGAAAGATGGGAGAGGTTTGTGAGTGTAATAAAGTTAGGACCACTGGGGGCGGGAGGGAATAGGGGGCAGGGTGGAGAGCGAAGCAGGTAGAGACCCTGTTAGTTGCTCTTATGAGGGGGCTGGAAACAATCAGTTAACAGAGTAAATTGATAAATGAACAAATGATAGTGAATGTGGAGACTCAGGTAGGTACCCTGTATTTCCACAAACTATCAGTTTGCTGTGCCCCAGTTCAGGCAGTTTTAATAAGTTCTATGGCAGAGCCGAGCATGAGGTGCTCAAAGTGTGGATTGTAGTTTTAAAAATGGTGCCTGCCACAGGTAATATTTATTAACTTTGGGATTGGCTTAAGGTAAAAAAACAGGGAAGGGGAGGGGGAGAACAAGGGTGCGAGCAGGCAGTTCCTTTGTACTGCTGCTAATGAGCCAAAGCAAAGACAAGTTTGTGTTTAAGAAACAATCAGAATTGACCAAGGACTGCTCTGAAACTGTAAGTCATTTCTTAACCATTTCCCAGGTGGAAAAACAGGATAACCTTGCATCAGTAGGCTACTGTGGTCTCAGTTTAAATTAACAAACACACAGTAATTATCAGTTATGGATGCCATTTGCTAACAGAAGGGAATAAGAGAGAAAATGGAAGATGTGTGTGTGTGTGGGTGTGTGGGGGGGGGGGCTGCTTACAAGCCAAAGCAGAGTGCTCTCCAGGGGAAAAAGAATATTGGCTCAAACAGGTAGACACATACACAAAGTTAACTTCAGCTGTTTGCAGACAGTTCAAACCCGGACTGCGTTTTTCTTATAAGAATGATAAAGGTGGTACCACAGTTGAATACTTAAGAGTGGTGTTGGGTCTAGAAAAGAAGAGTAGAGAGAGGAGTAAGCACTTTGAGATGGAAAAGATATATTATAAAGATTACAAGAAACAAACTGAGCAAATAGCTACTGCATACAGGAAAATCTGTCTTGAACCAACTGCTAATATATGCAGATACTGAGCCAAATGGAAAAAAATCAGTTAGAAGGGACCTCATCAGACAGTTATGCAGTCACAAATAAAAATATAGCAAGCAGCACTCTGTCCTGGGTCTCTAATGATTCTATCCACCAGTAACAGCACAATTATATAGAAATAATTGGACACCAGTATGAGCTGTCTGCACACATTTACATGAATAACATTAGCCAAATTAGCCTTTTTAATTAGCCAACAGTAGCCAAATTAGTCCCAAATCAATAACTTTTTATCATTTCTTTTTGCTGAATTCTTGTTTTCACACTAAGAAATTTCTAATTAACATGTTGTTTAATCAGCCACCATCTTAGAATCCAGATGGAATTTCAATTGTATGCATTTGAAATTTTGTTTTGTATGCTGTACTTCATAGATGTTTGTTTTGACAGTGTTCTGCATTAGTTTTAAATGAAGCAGACCTTGCAGATGTTCATCGTGCATACAGCAGCAGTAATCACAGATGGGTTTTCTGCCGTCAAGCGGGTCCTCTGTCGGCCGAATTCCAAAGTCTAGGTCCGGCGTCGGTTGTCGTCGCTTTCTTTCCTGATGTCAGTGCGACAGGGGTATATAAGACACAGCCGATGCCATATTCTTCAGTCTTTTTTGCCGCGCGGTGCCCGAAGCAGAAGCAGTTCACAAGTGCCGGTCAGCCAGCTCCTGAAATTACGAATAATTGGAAACCGAAGTCTTCTTTAAAGCTAAGTACCCCGTTGGGGAAACTTTTCTTGCCTCAGATCGATGTCAGACAAAGATAACTATTGTATTTCTTGTGGGAAGCAAATACCGCATAAGGATTTCCATTCCCTCTGCATACCTTGTTTAGGCCCAGACCACGACGTCTCGGCCTGTCGCTTTTGCGCTACTTTCAATAAATGCACTATTAAGCGTCGGGTGGAGTTCGCCCAGCACTTTTTTGGTAAAACCTTTGATTATAAAATGTCATCGGATACTCCAACTACCGTTTTGTCCAAAAAATGCAAGGACAAAGACCGACACGCGAGGCCCGCGGTCTCCACCGACACCATGCCAAAACCGGCTACACGTGGTCCGGTTCTCAGCGAGGCGCCTACGCAGCTCCTGACTACCGACGACACTTTTGGCGGTGTCCTCTGTAACCGAGACCGCAGGTACCTCGGCCCATACCCAGACTACAACCACCGAAGCCACTGTGAGTGTTGAGCCTCCTAATGTGGATAGGTCCACTTCCACCCATGGTGTTTTTAGACCCTCATCTTCCTTCTCCATTAAGGCCTTTACTAAGTCCAAATCAGCCATGCATCCCAAGAGGCCTGTTGCACAGGGCCCATCTCCAGGCCCCATGCCTAAAAAGCAGATGCTAAAAATGGCTGAGGATTTAATTACTCTTATCAGGGGTTCCCAGCCCCCTCCAGACAAGAGACCCCAAGTGGAGGAAGCTTCTCCCTCTTCTGACCAGGATTCCATTTTTTCAGAACATTCTGATGAAGAGGAACACTCGTACTCCCCTTTTGAAGATTCGGATGCTGAGCAGTCCATTCCTTCTGTATCTCCCCCAGAGGATTTCTCTTTTGCGGAAACCTTGCACACCTTGAGGGAACACTTCCATTGGGAAGGCCAAGACTTTTCTGTTTCCAAGAAAAGACTTAGGGAATTTCTTTTGTTACCTCAGCACAGACCTGTGGCGATACCTCCTGTCTTGGACATACTTGATGATGTTTACTCGGAGGCTTGCCTAAATCCGGATTCCCTGCCTCCTGCCCCAGTCAAGCCTGATAGGTACTACAGAGTTCCTGCCTCTCACCAATTTCTTTACAAGAGCTATAATGCTGACCCTGAAACCATTTCTCAAGGCCCCAAGGGAATGAAGGCCTCTACTGCTAAGAATCCACTACCTTCCGAAAGAGAGTCTAGATCCTTAGAAAGGTGGGGAAAAAAGGTATATACCTCGGCCACCCTAGCCATGAGGGCCTTAAATTGTCAGTTCCATATGCTTAAATATCAGCAGTTTCTGTTATCACAATTAAGAAATAAAATGTCTCAACCTGAACAACCAGATTTGAAGGAGTTGCAGGATATGATGCATAGTGCAGAACAAGTGGGTAAACACACCTTACAATGTGGCTATGATGCCCTAGAGGCCTCAAGTAGAGCTGCTGTTACAGGATCAGTCATTCGTAGACATGCCTGGCTTAGAGAACAAACCTTGCCTGACCATGTTAAAGCTAAGCTACTAGATGCTCCTTTACAAAAGGATGTACTATTTGGTACTAATGCTGAGGAGATACTACGGAAAATGGAAGAAAAAGCTAAATCTATGCAAACTGTCAAAGCTTTTCTACAGGTTCAACCACCACGTTTTAGCAGAAATTGGCCTGCAAAGAACTGGTCCTTTCCAGCTGCGGACAAGCCACAAAGAGGTAGATACAGGCGCACAAGGGGCAGAGCACAACCTCAAGGATCATATAGAGGCAGACAATGGCAAACTCCAGCAACAAGAGGCGGTGAAGACAGTGCACAGCAATACAGGAAACAAACCCAATGACTTCCCCCTTTCCATGCCAAGAAAGTCTCAGCTGGCAGCACCCTTGGGAGGAAAGCTGGCATTATTTACAAGAAATTGGCATATTATCACAACAGACAAATGGATCCTGGACATTATAAACAGAGGCTACAGATTTCACTTTCACACTCTTCCAAAAATGAGAGGCACGCCGAACCTGCCACACAATCAAAGGGCAGAGGCTCAAATACAAATTTCAAAGCTTATGGCCATGAAAGCTATTCAAGAGGTACCTACTCACGAACAAGGTCAAGGTTTTTATTCCAGACTTTTCTGGTACCAAGGAAAGGAACCGACTGGAGACCCATTTTGGACTTATCCATCCTAAACACATTTCTACTGCACCAAAATTCAAGATGCTCACATTACAGCAGCTTCTTCCCATGCTGGGCAAGGAGTTTTGGCTGGTAACACTGGACCTCAAGGAGGCATACCTGCATGTCCCAATCAGACAAAGCTGCAGAAGATACCTCAGATTTCTTGCAGGTTCAATCCACTATCAATTCTCTGCATTGCCCTTTGGCTTATCTACTGCACCCAGAGTATTCACGAAATGCCTGGCATCAGTAATTGCCTACTGCAGACTTCAAGGGATACAAATTTACCCTTATTTGGATGACTGCCTGATCCAAGCGGACAACAAGCACCTACTTCTGGAACATCTGGCTTATGTAACACGGTTATTGAATTCTCTGGGATACACATTCAACAAGGAGAAATCCAGGCTAACACCATCTCAGAAAATAACTTTCCTGGGTGCCTACTTGGACACAAACACCCAGGTGGCCTATCTTACGCCAGAAAAACAAGGGCAACTAACTCATTACTTCAAAATACTAGCAAATTGTACCAGGCTCACTGCAAGGAAAATCCTGCAGGCTCTGGGCTTCATGGCATCTTGCATTCTTCTAATCCCATGTGCAAAGTTGCATATGAGGAAACTTCAATGGTACCTAAAAAACCTATGGTCTCAACACAGCCACAGTTTGGAAACAATAATACCAATAATTCCATGTTTGCAAAAGGAATTTCTATGGTGGGCCCAAGCATGCCAAACAAACACAGGTCTTCCATTCTGCAAGCCTCAAGCAAATCAAGTCATCACAACAGACGCCTCAGACTACGCCTGGGGGGTGCACATGACAGACAGGTGCATTCAGGGCAAATGGTCCCAAAAGGAAAAGCACCTTCACATCAATCAAAAAGAAATGCTAGCAGTGATAAATGCAATTACAATTTTCAAGGATCTCCTGCATCCAGGGCAATTATTGATAAGAACAGACAACACCACAGTAATGTGGTACATAAACAAACAAGGTGGAACACATTCATACCCCTGTGCAGGCTAGCCATGTCACTTTGGAACTTGGCTCTGGAATGGCAAATCGAACTTCAAGCACAGTACTTGCCAGGATTGGAAAACATGCTGGCAGACAATCTAAGCAGAAATATGACAGATCCACACGAATGGAAGTTACATCCTCAAGTGTTTACAAAGATAATCCAAGCGTGGGGAAGACCAGACATAGATCTCTTCGCCTCCCACAGGAACCATCAATTGAAAAAGTTCTGTTCAAGGACCTTTCATCCAAAGGCCTGGAGAGTGGACGCCCTTTCTTTCAGTTGGGCAACATGGACAGTTTACGCTTTCCCACCTTTGCCTCTTCTGCCCAAGGTGCTCTTGAAAGCAAGAGCAGACAGACCGAAGATGATACTGATTGCTCCAGACTGGCCAAGACAACACTGGTACCCACTCCTGAGGAGCCTAACACATACTCCTCCCTGGACCCTACCTCTAATGCTACAAAACTCTTCACAGTCAGCTGAAAACTCTCAATCTGGCTGCATGGAAAATTCCTTAACACCACAACAGACCCTACTCTCCAAAGAGGTGCAGGATGTCATTTTGGAGGCCAGAAGGCCATCTACTAGAAAGGCTTACTCCGCAAAATGGAAACGTTTTTGCGCTTGGAATGAGAAAAAAGGCCAGGATCCTAGAAAACTGAATTTGCCTCAGATATTACAGTATCTAGCTGAGCTGTTGAACAGTGGACTTTCATTTTCCTCCATCAAAATTCATGCCTCAGCCATTTCTGCAGAATACAACACTGATCCACCCTTATTCTCTCACCCACTTTTAAGACAGTTCCTCAGAGGAGCTAAGAATATAAGACCTCCAAGGAAACAACCAATACCAGCCTGGGATCTTAACTACATTCTAGAAAAATTAACATTACCTCCCTTTGAACCAGCTGCCTCTACAGATTTGCAATATTTGTCCTGGAAAACAGCCTTCCTTCTGGCCATTACCTCAGCTCGTAGGGTTTCGGAACTACAAGCCTTCATGGCTGTGCAGCCCTTTCTCATCTTCCATCAGGACAGGGTTTCCCTACGAACCAACCCTTCATTTATGCCTAAGGTAGTATCCAGGGTAGCTTTAAATCAGGCCATACACTTACCTACCTTTTACCCCAATCCTCAAAACAAAGGGGAAAGGCTGCTACATTCCTTAGACATCCATAGACAGCTATGTTACTATTTGGACAGAACACAGCCCTTCAGGAAATCAGAACAACTTTTTGTGTCCTATGCTGTAGGAGCTCAAGGGAAGCCAATTTCCAAACAGACAATTTCAAAATGGATAGGCCATTGCATATGGTTTTGTTACTCCTTTCATGGCAAACCTGTTCCTACAGGCATCAGATCCCACTCCACAAGGGCCACAGCTACCTCTACAGCCTTCCTCAGAGGAGTCCCTACCAAAGATATTTTGGAGGCAGCCACTTGGATTTCTGTGCATACCTTCACAAAACACTACCACCTGCCTTTATATTCCAAAACTAGAGCAGGCTTTGCCACTGCTGTGTTGCAGGGCATTCTGGCTGCTCCCAGTTCCACCTAGTGCCTACCACCTTGTGCGTAGCTTTGAGATTCTACCCATCTGTGATTACTGCAGCTATATGCACGATGAACATAGTACAGTTTTGTACCTACCATAAATGTAGATGTTCGAGTGCTAATACAGCTGCAGTACAGGTTTCCCTCCCTCCTTCCCCTCTTGGTAAAAGCCTAGTGGTTAACACCTCCTCATACAACCTAATTTGGGTTATCTTTCTATGGTGCATTTGCTTGCAACTACTGATTTTTGATTATATTGCATTGCTTGACTATATATATATCTAATTTATGTATTGCCTTCCTTCTGGGGGCACCTGACATCTGGGGCAAGAAAGACTGAAGAATATGGCATCGGCTGTGTCTTATATACCCCTGTCGCACTGACGTCAGGAAAGAAAGCGACGACAACCGACGCCGGACCTAGACTTTGGAATTCGGCCGACCGAGGACCCGCCTGACGGCAGAAAACCCATCTGTGATTACTGCAGCTGTATTAGCACTCGAACATCTACATTTATGGTAGGTACAAAACTGTACTTTCTTGTAGAAGCCGTATTTTATTGTTGGAGTCAAAACCTTTGGTTCATGGGTGTTTACTAGGCTAACAACCACAAAGATCTTTTTAAGCCTAGCCATGCATCCTAAATCTCTGACAAGTTCTGGTACTTTTGATGAAAGTAAACAGAGGCTTTGGAGATTAACCATTTACAGGTTGCCGGGGTCCATAAGAGGCATAGGTGCCAAACCAGGGATGAATTTCTTGTTCCCCATCCAGTTGACCAAGTTACGCTTGTATTGGGTTAGGGAGGAACTCTGCTTTGCATGCATGGGGAGCCAGCTCCAGAGAAGTGTTAGTCTCTGGGATAGATACCTGTCTGTCCAGCAGGTCCTGTTTACGTCACAGACAAGATTTAAGTTTTTAGAATGAATGATTCTAGTGCTGCTGCTTTTGCGGATATGCAGGAGGTCTGACAATACCTTGTATACCAGGCATAGATCTCCCCTCAACAGCCTATAGGAGACAGAATACAGGGATAAGGCCTTGAGACACTTTGCTTTGTACGTGTTACTTAAGACCTGTATTCTTTTAGTGAGGAACCTCTGTGGACATTCCATTAGTTGGATATGCCTGGTTAGGTACTTACCAGAGGAGGCATTGTACTCAATGATGGATCTTGATGAATGCCGAAATACAGTGCAACAATGACTTTGGACCTAGATGCCATACTTTTGTTTATAAGTTGCACAACACGGAATGATTTCCTCATTACTGCAGACACATGATGGTCAAAGGCTAGATTTTACTGTCTGTGTGTCTCCAAGTCCCTGACTACTGGGTCAATTCTTAGTGGTGTGTTGTCAATAGGATAGTTACCAGGGGTGTATGACTTCCTGAAAGTTACTATTATGCCTTTCTTGGCATTTAATTTTAGTCCATGGCTCTGACACCAGTTGTTTTTCTATGTCAGCCCTTCCTGGAGAACATTTGTGTCAGTGTGGGATTCATTGACAGCTCCTAATTTGCAATCATCTGTAAACTTACTTAACCAGAGGCCATTGACATTGGTCTTGACTTCATAAAAGTAAATGCCAAAAAGGAGAGCTCCAGCGCCGATCCCTGAGGGACTCTGCTTGTGACTGTCCTCTTTGTAGAGGTGGACTCCCCAATTCTAACTTCCTGGGTCCTATCTGTGAA
This sequence comes from Protopterus annectens, assembly GCF_019279795.1. Classification (NCBI taxonomy): domain Eukaryota; kingdom Metazoa; phylum Chordata; order Ceratodontiformes; family Protopteridae; genus Protopterus; species Protopterus annectens. The sequence continues at coordinate 694,661,014 of NC_056727.1, forward strand.
CCAGCTGACTCTCCACCAGGTGACATAAGGGTTTGTACATAACCTCTTAAGTTTGTTAACAATGCCAGGGGGGTATTGTGTTAAATGCCTTGTCCAGGTCAAGGTAGGCAATTTGAACCATTTACCTTGAACTCTTCACACAATTGTGTATTGCATTTGAGGTTGCGGACATAGCTAAAAAATGCCTTGTGGATGTCCTTGGTCAAGGAGGCCAAAGTTGCCTCAAATTTGGCTTTGCTAGATTTTCTTTGTCCTCTAGGTTGTTTGCCTGGTTTGAGAGTGCTTTTATCCTGCTGGGTGTTGCACCTTCTAATTTTTGCCACGATTCCTTCTGTTACGCAGCCTGTTGATGTTGTGATTCCACCAGGGTGGCTTGTTTTGTGGGTACAGCTGCCTCTATGCTGCTATTAACATGCTTGCATAGGGTTTCTGTGAATAGGTCTTTGTAGGCAGCAGTGTTATCAGGGTTTATGGGGTCTTGGAATGTTGCCAAGTTATCACTTAATAATAGGAAGTTAGCCTTAGAGTAGTTCCTGAATATTCCAGGTTTAGCTGGGGTCCCAGGTTTTATTTTTACTTCAAAGGAGATGATTTAGTAGTCTGACTTACCATAGAAGACATTACATTTGGGGGTGTGCAGCACTCTCCCATATTAGTGAGGACCAGATCCAGTATGGTTGCACCCCTGATTGGTGTATAGTTTGTATTTACAAAATCCAGGAATCTGTTTACCTGTACATTTGATGTAGTGTCTGATTTTTGGCATTACTTATTTTAACTGTGGCCAGCCCTGACTAGAGCATACCAGGCATCCTGTGCTTTTTGGAGGTTGTTTCGAAAAATGTTGTCTCTCTGGAGGAGAAGAAAGAGTGGTATGACAGTTTGACATACAAGTCTAACTGTGTAGTGGAAAGACCAGGAGGAGGCATCCTCTGTCATTGTTATTACATGCTTATTTCAGTCTGTTTACATCAGTGCTTCTCATTGTTCACCTTCCATTTTTGCTTTGTTCTCCATTCTTCCATCTATGCTTTTATAATGAAATGTAATAAAAGTAGGATAAAATGTGAAAAAAGTGATAGTATTAGGTGATGTGAATGAAGATTATGCAGTGGTTTGCAGATGCATCATAACATAATTATGTAACATTTCTTTTACCCTGCAACACTGGGAAACTCGAAAGCAGTTTACCTAATGGATGTAGTACCCCTGATTACTTCTAACATCAACCTTTTAATAGCCCAGAGTGTTGTATTTTTGTAATGAATGCTTTAGTGTAGTGCATTAATGCAGTGCTCCCACATACTTTTTAACATGTTTATTAAATTACCACGTAAGACATAGGCACACACAAATTAAAAGAAAACAAATTGTGTTAACACCTTTTTCCATGTACGTGCATTACACATTACATGTGCTTATTTCTTTATAACTGTCATTCAGTTCAACATTGAATAAATTGTTCAGTTCTTGCCTTCCCTTAAACCTCACAAGAACAATAGTATGGTTGGATCTGGATTTGAAGAAATTGCAGTGTAAGTTGTACGATTATGGTTCTGCACTTGTACAAAAGTACATATATGCCGCGGTGGTACGGCGGTAGCATTGTTACTTCACAGCAAGAGGTTCTCCTGTTCGATTCTCGGCTGGGCTTGTGAGTGCCTTCTGTGTGGAGTCTGCATGTCCTCCCCGCAGTTGGGTAGCGTTCGAAAGGCATGCGTGCGTAAATGGGCTTGCCTTCATTGAAGGTTGGGCGTCGAGCTGGCACCTGGTCGTTTCGTAAAAATCTACTGCCAGTCATTAGCGGACCGGAGTTCCGCTGTGGGGACCCCTTACCGGGAAAAGCCAAAGGACAAACAACAACTTGTACAAAAGTACATCATGGCATCAGAAGAATATGTATCCAGGTTGTTATTTATGGAGTATACTACCATTTTTAGTACTAGGTACATTATACTTTTTATCCACATGTGATAAAAGAATAACACACAATGCATGTGCCTAGAAATATGCAGCATTGTAATAAATTGTAATATCTCATTTAGATTCTCAAAGGAGCAAAATAACATAGTGAGGAGTGAGTTTGCTGCACTTACTTATCCAGCTTTGGCTCTGAATATTAGAGTGTGCTGTATAGGTGTAATATAGTTGTACAGAAGTGCATCCACGTTAAATTTGAATAGATTATTTATCTTTTGCCACCACATACTTCAGACTTCTCATTGATGGCTGTCAAGTTCAAGCTCTTTTGTGCCCACCATGCAGCATTCATGTGAGTCATGTGTGCATGTCAACGACACAGTCATCAGGGAGGTTGTAGAAACACATTTGCCTTCATTTGTGAGAGGAGGGTTATGACAAAAATTATACCTCATTTAAACCCACAATGAAAGTGTAGTATAGCAGTAACCCACGGCTGGGTGTGGGAAATGCTAGATTTTACCCATGGTTGGTATGGTTTGGATACAAGGGTGAAGCACTGGGAAGAAAGGTTCCTCGCATCAACAGTAAGACACTTTTAATAATATGCATTATGCATTTATGTACAAATGAGATTGTGAATTTCATGCAAATAATCCTACATATAGTAGGAGACATTTCCTTTGGCTGGTATGGGCATAAGATGGCAAAATGCAGATTTAGTATAAAACGGCACAAAAATATAAGTCTCAAGTTTTAAAACTGCAGTTGCGTCTTCCACATTTAGAAATAAAGTATAGGACTTTAAGCAGTGTCACAGTACAGTTGATTTGCATCATGATAAAAATGTTCATGATTTCACAGTTGCATTTTGTGATAGCTTGAAAAATACTTCTGAATACTGATGTGTTTTGAGTGCATCTGAAGTTATGTGGTAGGTTTTCATTGTTTGCACACAGCAGAAGATCATTCCGAGTCACCAGATTTGTTTTTTGATAGTGGAACAGCAGTCAGTCTGCAGGTAGAGGGCCTGATTGATGCATAGTTATCCAAATGCATTCTCAGCAGCTGTTCCTTGGTATGAAATCACTTCTTTTCAAAGTGGAAATGTAAGGTATGTAGTGAAGGAGTCAGTCCATAGAGATGTAGGGTATTTTGGAGGTCTGAAGGATAGTTCCCAGTCCACAGCTGTTTTGTTTTCCTTTCATTATCTGGAGGTGAGTACTAACTTAAGCACACCGCTGGGGGTATCTCTTATTGTTCACTTGTCTGAAGGCTATCTACACTAAAATGTTTTCCAAATTACGCTGTTGACAGATGCAAGTGATCAAGTTTTTAATTACATAACAAAGACTAAATGCTTAGTGGTTTGATAGATATAGATCTGTTGCAGAGATGTCATTATTAAGAAGAATCACTAGGCTACATTCTTTTTGTGGAGCTTAATAAGCACACAGTAAAGAAAAATGGCTTTGTGTGCTGTGAATAGTGTCACTGTTCTGGATGTGACCCAGTGGGATTAATACACAAGTTCTGAGAATATGAGCTAGTGGGTAAACTACAAACTGAAGCCTTTGCAATTGCATGTCATATTTACTTATCCAACTGACTATCTTTGCTCAGAATCAGGTATGTAATCCGCTATAGGACCTGTATGTCTGAAAATCCAGACAGAATAAGAGAATGTCTCATAAATACAATATTTTGCTTTTATGAAGAACATGGTTAGCATTAATTATAGTTATTAAAACAGGGATGTCATCATCTGTGTTCAAATTCTGTGCTGAAATAGCCATTGCTATGTCTTTTACTCTCCCAACACTGCTGCAAAGGCATGCTTTCATTTTACCAAATCAGTAACCTGAGTCCAAATTATAACAGTTTTTCTGACTTCCATAAGGCCTAATTTCTTCAAACACATGGGATTCTGTAAGTGGAAAGACTTTTCTGCTACATTCAGAAAGTGGAACAAACTAGTTGACTTTTCAAGGCACTTGGAATTAATTCCCGTGAACATCCTCACTGCAGATGAAGCAGCACAGAGATACACACACAGCTCACAGGCTAAGACTGCTGCAAAAGCAAGTTGTTGTCGTAAAGGTAAATACTGCTGCAAGACTGTCATAAAGCAGGTGCAAAGCTGATGCTGCACTAAAAGTTTCACACGAAACAGTTGCTACTTCAGTAACCCCAAGTAAAGAAATTAACTGCTGATGTAAGCACCATCCATGGCAGTATTAAAATATTTGTCTGGGTACTTGCGTATTATCGCAACCACATTTTCAAGCGAATGGTGGTTGCTTTCCCTTGTGTCAACTGGGACCGATTAAGTATGAGAAAACCTCAGACGCATGATGTTCATCGTGCATACAGTTGCAGTCATCACACTTGGGTTATCCTGCCGTCAGGCTGGTCCTCGGTCGGCCAAATTCCAAAGTCTAGGTCCGGCGTCGGTTGTCGTCGCTTCCTCCCTGATGTCAGTGCGGCAGGGGTATAAAAGAGGCAGCCGACGCCATTTTCTTCAGTCTTTCTTGCCGCGCGGTGCCCGAAGCAGAAGCAGTTCGCAAGTGCTGGTCGGCCAGCTCCTGAGATTTATGAAAAGTTTTTCAGCCGAAGTCTTCTTTAAAGCTAAGTACCCCGTTGGGGAAACTTTTCTTGCCTCAGACCGATGTCAGACAAAGTTAATAATTGCATTTCTTGTGGGAAGCAAATACCGCATAAGGATTTTCACTCTTACTGTATACCTTGCTTAGGGCCAGACCACGACGTCTCGGCCTGCCGTTTTTGTGCTAGATTTAACAAGCGCACTATTAAGCGCCGGGCGGAGTTCGCCCTTCATTATTTTGGCAAAAAATTGAATTATATCATGTCGTCGGATTTACCGACGCCAGTTACAGGCCAAAAGACACAAGGATAAGGACAGACATCCGAGGCCTGCACCGAGTACTGAGATCACGCTAAGGCCGACTACCGGTTCTCCTGTTCTCAGCGAGGCGCCTACACAGCCCCTGACTACCGATGAAACTATTTTACCTGCGACTTCAGTACCCGAGGTCGCAGCTTCCTCGGTCTCCATTCCCACTGCAGATACCGACGCCACTCTTGGCGGAGAAACGGAAAATTTAGTGAGGCCTGCCAGTTCTGAAGGCATTTTCAGGCCTACCACCTGATCTATTAAATCGTTCTCTAAATCTAAAGCTCCAATGAAAATTAAAAAACTGGGTCCTCAGACCCCCTCTCAAGGCCCCATGCCTAAAAAACAGATGCTTAAAATGGCTGAGGATTTGATTACACTCATCAGGGGTTCTCAACCCCCCTCAGACAAAAGACCCAGGTTGGAGGAAGACATCCCTTCCTCAGACCAGGCTTCTATTACCTCAGACCTTTCTGAGGACCAGGATTACGCCTATTCCCCATTTGAAGACTCTGATGCTAAGGAGTCTATTCGCTCGGTCTCCCCCCCCCGGAGGACTACTCTTTTGGGGAAACCCTTCATACATTGTGAGAGCACTTCCACTGGGAAGGCCAAGATTACTCAGATTCCAAGAAAAGGCTTAGGGAATTTCTGCTGCTACCCCAGCATAGGCCCCTGGCTATTCCTCCTGTCTTAGATATTTTGGATGATGTGTACGCAGAAGCCAGTCTTAATCCAGACTCTTTACCTCCTGCCCCTATTAAACCAGACAGATATTATCGGGTTCCTGATTCTCACCAGTTCCTTTATAAAAGCCCTTCTGCTGACCCAGAAACTATTTCTCAGGGTCCCAAGGGGGTTAAGGCCTCTACTGCTAAAAAAACCTTTACCTTCAGAGAGAGATTCCAGAGCATTAGAAAGGTGGGGGGAAAAAGGTGTACACATCAGCCACTTTAACCATGAGGGCATTAAACTGTCAATTTCATATGTTAAAGTACCAGCAGTTCTTGCTATCTCAGCTGAAAAGCAAAATGACACCAACAGAACAACCAGATTTGAAAGAGTTGCAGGATTTGTTGCATGGAGCAGAACAAGTGGGGAAACATACCTTACAGTGTGGTTTTGATGCTTTAGAGGCCTCATGTAGAGCTGCTGTCACGGGGTCTGTCATACGTAGACACACAAAGAGCAAACCTTACCAGATCATGTCAAAGCAAAGTTATTAGATGCACCACTACAAAAAGATGTATTGATGTTCTTCATTCCACATTGCTGCAGTCCTAACTATTGGGTAGTCCGCTGTCCCAGTCCATATCCTCAGTCTTTTATGGTCGATGCAGAAGCAATTTTGAGTGCAGGTTGGCGTTCTGAAAGTTTCTGAAGTCAGAGTTTCAGACCGAATCAAAGTTGGCTAAGTACCCGTTGAGAATATTTTGGTTTTTCTTGCCTCAGTATTTAACCGGATGTCAGAAAAGTGAATAACTGTATTTCTTGTGGGAAACAGATACCTCATAGGGATTACCATACTTTGTGTATACCTTGTTTAGGGCCTGAGCATGACGTTGTTGGATGCCTTGTGCTAGATTTAACAAACGCACTATTAAGAGAAGGTTAGACTGTGCCAGGTTAGTGTTTGGGAAGCGTTGTAATTATAAAATGCCGCCGGATGCTCCGGCCTTATTCTAAAAAAAGCATAAAGATAAAGCAGCAAAGCCTAGGGTGGAGGAACCGACAGTCCCAGGTTCTTTGGAAGGCTCAGTGGAGCCGGAGGTTTTGCCAGGTGTATCTTTGGAGTCTCAGGAAGAGACTTTACTGTTACAGGATGTATCCTCTCAGGAAGTAGGCCAGGCTGAGGGGCTTCTCAGGTGGCTGTTCTTCCCTCTCTTCCTAAGGTGGTTAGAGCCTCCTTCAGTTTCCAAGGCTTCTTTGAGGGGCAGGCCAAGTTTAGCTTCTGTGGGGTTTCTCCTAGTACTTCAGGATCTTTGCCTAAGAAACATATGCTTAAAATGGCAGAGGATTTGATTACTATGATTAGGGTTCTATGCCCCTCCTGATAAGAGGCCTAGGGTGGAACCTGAGTTTGAGAGTTTTGAGCAATGCTCGGAGGCTTGAGTCTTCTGAAGACTTGCAGGAGTACCTCCTTATTCTGATTCTGATGTGGATGATTCTACTCCTTCTGCTTCTCCTCCTGAGGATTTTTCATTTTCAGAGACTCTGCATTCCATGAGGGAGCATTTTAAATGGGAAGGTCAAGATTTCTCTGATTCCAGGAAAAGGCTTAGGGAATTCTTGTTTTACCCCAGCATAGGCCTTTAGCTATACCTCCTGTTTTGAATGTGGTGGAAGATGTGTTTGCAGAGGCTTCCTGAATCCTGATTCTTTGCCTCCTGCCCCAGTTAAACCGGATAGGTATTATAGGGTGCCTGAAGCTCATAAGTATCTTTTAAGAGTCCTAGGGCAGACCCAGAAACTGTCTCTCAGGGGCCTAAAGGTGTGAAGGCCTCAGTTGTTAAAAATCCTGTCCCTCCTGATAAAGAGGCAAGGGCTTTGGATAGATGGGGAAAGAAAGTGTATACTTCTTCCACTTTAGCCATGAGGCGTTGAATTGTCAGTTTCACATGTTAAAATATCAGAATTATCTTCTTTCACAGTTGAAATCTAAGGTGGATGCTCTGGCTGAAGGTATTGAGTGTAAAGAGTTGCAGGATTTAGTTCATGTGTCTGAACAGGTAGGTAAACATTCCTTGCAGTGTGGTTTTGATGCTGTGCAGGCCTCCTCCAGGGTGGCTGCCACTGGTTCTGTTCTTGGCTGAGAGATCAGAATTTAGCTGAGCATGTTAAGACAAGGATTTTGGATGCTCCTTTACAGTCTGATGTGTTGTTTGGTTCGCCTGTGGAAGCAGTTTTGAAGAAAATGGAGGACAAGGCTAAGTCTATGCAAACTGTTAAAGATGTTTTGCAGGTGCAGCCTCCGAAGTTTAGTAGAAATTGGCCTACTAAGGGATGGACTTATCCTGCTTATGATTCCCAGTCTAGGGGTAGGTCTAGACGTGGTAGGGGCAGAGCTCAGGGTTCTTTAGGCCTAGGACAGGAGTTCCCCTGCTCAGACTTCTGGGGAGGGCAGGGGTCAGTCCTTTCGCAGACCCAATGACCTACCTTTTCAGCTGCCAGTACATTCTCGCCTGGCAGCACCTTTGGGAGGAAGGCTGTCTCTTTTCAAAGAAAATTGGGATTTAATTACCCAAGACAGATGGGTTCTGGATATTATTCACCACGGTTACAGGTTTTATTTCCATACCTTGCCTCCTTTCAAAGGCATGCCAGACATTCCTCCTCTTCAAAGGACAGAGGCTCACAAGCAAATTTCTCTGTTGCTCCAAATAGGGGCCATTCAGTCAGTTCCTGTGCCGGAAAGGGGCCTAGGATTTTATTCTCGCCTGTTCCTAGTACCAAAGAAGGGGAACACGTGGAGACCAATTCTGGATTTATCTATCCTCAACACTTACCTGGACATTCCCAAGTTCAAAATGTTGGCGTTACAACAGCTTTTACCTCTGCTGGGCAAAGATCACTGGATGGTAACTTTAGATCTCAAGGAAGCTTACCTTCATGTGCCAATCAGACTAAGTTGCAGGAAGTATCTTTCGAGCTGGAAATTCTCATTATCAGTTCTCTGCATTGCCCTTTGGCTTATCTACTGCACCCAGAGTATTCACAAAGGTTCTGGCTCCAGTGATAGCTTACTTCAGGCTAAAAGGAATCCAAATCTACCCTTACTTGGACGACTGCCTGATTCTGGCTCAAGAAAAAGAAGATCTTCTACAGCATCTGGAATATGTCATAGCAGTGCTAAGATGCCTAGGGTATTCTGTGAACGAAATAAAGTCCAGTCTAGTACCCTCTCAAGACATGTGCTTTCTGGGTGTGAGACTGAATACAGCAGCCCAGATGGCCTTTTTAACCCCGGACAAACAAAAGAATCTTTCCAGTTACTTCCATCATCTATCTCTTCAGTCCGGGCTGACTGCAAGGACAGTCCTTCAAGCCTTAGGGTTCATGGCATCTTGTATTCTGGTGCTTCCCAATGCCAAACTGCATATGAGGAAGCTACAATGGTATCTCAAAATCTGTGGACACAGCACTGCCAGGATTTGGACACTGTCATTCAAATAATACCTTGCATTCAAAAGGAATTTTTGTGGTGGGCTCAGGAATGTCACCTAAACAAGGGACTCTGTGACCCGGCCAGAGGCAAGTCAGATTCTAACGACAGATGCCTCAGATGTTGCTTGGGGAGCTCATCTAAATGGAAAGTGGATACAAGACAAGTGGCCTGCCAGACTACAGCATCTACATATCAACATGAAAGAGATGTTAGCAGTTCAGTTTGCATTAATTGCTTTCAAGGAGTTACTTCATCCAGGGCAGGTGTTGATTCTAACAGACAACACAACTGTCATGTGGTACATCAACAAACAAGGGGGAACACATTCTTACCCATTGTGCAGACAAGCAATGATTTTATGGGAGACTGCGCTCACTCTGCAACTAACTCTTCAGGCAAGGTTTCTGCCGGGAGCACAGAACTCCTTAGCAGATGTATTAAGCAGACAAATCATGGATCCCCACGAGTGGAAACTGGATCTTCATGTATTTCAAAAATTGACAGTGTCATGGGGAACTCCAGACATAGATCTGTTCGCTTCTCCACTAAACCACCTGCTGCCAAAGTTTTGCACAAAGGGATTTCATCACACAGCTTGGAAAGTGGATGCTCTTTCTTTCAGTTGGAAAAATCTTCATGTGTATGCCTTTCCACCTCTGCCTCTTCTTCCAAAGGTGCTTCTAAAGGTCAGACAAGACAAGCCAAGGATGATTTTAATAGCTCCAGATTGGCCTCGGCAGCACTGGTACCCATTACTGAGGAGTCTGGTAAGGAAGCCTCCATGGCCTTTACCCTTGATTCCACACCTGTTGTCTCAGAGGGCGGTCATCTGCTCAATGTCAAGCTTCACTCTCTACATCTAACAGCCTGGCATATTCTGTTTTGAAAGACAGCAGGTCTCAGCTTCCTCAACAAGTTTTAAATGTGATTATGGAAGCCAGAAGACCTAGTACAAGGAAAGTGCATGAGAAAAATGGAAGAGATTTTTGTTTTGGAGTGCAGCAAACAATTTGGAGATTGCTGAGCCAAATTTGACTGTGGCTCTTCAATATCTTACTGAGTTACTGGACAAAGGTTTGTCTTTCTCTTCCATTAAGATTCATGCTGCAGCAGTTTCAGCTCACTATGATTGTGACCCACCATTGTTTTCGCATCCTTTGTTCAAGCAATTTCTTAGAGGGCAAAGAATATAAGACCCAGAGCTCCTACTCCTGCTTGGGATCTCAATTTTGTGTTGGAGAAACTTACTCTACAACCTTTTGAGCCTCGGCTACTGCTGAATTGAAATACTTGTCATGGAAGACTGCTTTTTGTTGGCCATTACTTCTGCAAGAAGGGTTTCTGAGTTGCAGGCCCTTATGGCAGTGGAGCCTTTTTGATTTTTCATAAGGATAGGGTATCTTCATTACTAATCCTTCCTTTATGCCTAAGGTGGTTTCTAGTGTGGCTTTAAACCAAACTATTCATTTGCCTACCTTTTATGCAGATCCCCAAAATAAAGGGGAAAAGATTTTGCACACTTTAGATGTACACAGGCTATTGCGTTATTATTTGAGCAGGACTAAGGATTTTAGGCAGTCTCAGCAGTTGTTTGTTTCTTTTGCTTTGAGTTCAAAGGGCAAGCCTGTGTCAAAACAAACTATTTCTAGGTGGATTGGGTGTTGCATTACATTTTGTTATTCCCATCATGGCAAGGAGATTCCAGCTGGGATTAGGCCTCATTCCACTAGGGCTACTGCCACTTCCACAGCATTTCTAAGGGGGGTGGCAACTAAGGATATTTTGGAGGCAGCTACTTGGAGTTCAGTGCATACTTTCTCTAAGCATTATCACCTTCCTCTCTACTCTAAGTCTAGGGCTGGTTTTGCCACAGCTATTTTGCAAGGCATGTTGTCAGTTCCTGCTTCCTTATGATTTGCCAGCCTCCCTTACCTCTGCTTTGGGATTCTACCCAATAGTTAGGACTGCAGCAATGTGGAATGAAGAACATAGTACAGTTTTGTACCTACCATAAATGTAGATGTTCGAGGATCCACATTGCTTACCCTCCCTCCTTCCCCTCTGTGTTTAGGGGTGGTTGTGTAGGTGAGGTTATATTCTGCTAATTGTGTATATATTGTATATATATATTTTTTGGTGCAGGTATTTTGGGAGTTTTTGTTTTTGGCCTTATCTTTTCAGGGTCTTCTGACATCTGGGGCAAGAAAAGACTGAGGATATGACGTCGGTCATGCGCATTAGTACCCTGTCAGTCTAATGCGCCCTGACCGACCCCAGCCATATACTTTGGTATTCGGGCCGACTGGACAGCGGACTACCCAATAGTTAGGACTGCAGCAATGTGGATCCTCGAACATCTACATTTATGGTAGGTACAAAACTGTACTTTTGGTGTTAAAGTGGAGGAGGTACTAAAGAAAATGGAGGAAAAAGCGAAATCTATGCAAACAGTTAAAGATTTCTTGTAAGTGCAGCCTCCACGCTTCAGCAGAAACTGGCCTTCAAAAAATTGGTCCTTTCCAGCCATGGACAGACCGCAAAGGGGTAGATACAGACGCCCAAGGGGTAGAGGACAACCTCAAGGATCTTACAGAGCTAGGCAGTGGCAAGCACCAGCCCCAAGAGGTGGAGAAGATGGACCACAGTCATTTAGAAAACAGACACAATGACTTTCCTCTATGCCTGCCAAACAAAGCAATAATGGCAGCACCTTTGGGCAGAAAACTGGCCTTATTTTCAAAAAACTGGCACATTGTTACAAAGGACAAATGGATTCTGGATATTATAGACAGAGGCTACAGGTTCCACTTTCACACTCTTCCAAAAATGAGAGGCATGCCAAATCTGCCACAAAATCAATGGGCAGAGGCACAAAAACAAATTTCCGCTCTCATGGATATGAAAGCAATTCAAGAGGTACCTGCAAAAGAACAAGGTCAAGGTTTTTATTCAAGACTATTTCTGGTACCAAGGAAGGACAAAGATTGGAGACCCATCTTAGACCTACCTATTCTAAACACATATCTAGAGGTACCAAAATTCAAGATGCTCACATTACAGCAGCTTCTTCCCATGCTGGGCAAGGAGTCTTGGCTGGTAACGTTGGACCTCAAGGAGGCATACCTGCATGTCCCTATCAGACAAGATTGCAGAATATACCTCAGATTTCTTGCAGGTTCAACCCATTATCAATTCTCTGCATTGCCGTTTCGCTTATCTACTGCGCCCAGAGTGTTTACAAAATGCCTGGCATCAGTAATTGCTTTCTGCAGACAATGAGGAATACAAATTTACCCATATCTGGACGACTGCCTAATCCAAGCGGACAGCAAGAATATTCTATTGCAGCATCTGGCGTTTGTAATAAAACTGTTAAACTGCCAGGGGTACACAGTGAACAAAAAGAAATCAAAACTAATACCCTCTCAACAGATAATTTTCCTGGGTGCCAGCTTAAATACAACGGCCCAGATGGCTTACCTCACGCCAGACAAACAAGGGCAGCTGTCTCAATACTTCAACAAAATGGCAACTTTCCAGGCTAACTGCAAGGAAAATCCTGCAGGCTCTGGGGTTCATGGCATCTTGCATCCTACTAATACCATTTGCAAAGCTGCATATGAGGAAACTACAATAGTACCTAAAAAACTTATGGTCTCAACACAGCCACAGCTTGGAAACAATTTTACCACTCATTCCATGCCTTCAAAAGGAATTTTTGTGGTTGGCTCAAGCATGCCAAAGAAACACGGGTCTCCCTTTCTGTATACCACAAGCAAGTCAAATCATCACAACAGACGCCTCAGACTACGCCTGGGGAGCACACATGGCAGATCAGTGCATCCAGGGAAAATGGTCCCAAAAAGAGATGCACCTACACATCAACCAAAAGGAGATGCTAGCTGTGCAAAATGCTCTTATGACCTTCAAGGACCTACTGCATCCGGGCCAGCTATTAATAAGGACAGACAACACCACAGTCATGTGGTACATAAACAAACAGGGAGGGACGCATTCATACCCCCTGTGCAGACAAGCTATGACCCTGTGGAACACAGCATTGGAATTACAAGTTCAACTGCAGGCACAATTCCTGCCAGGGAAGGAAAACACACTGGCAGACAACTTAAGCAGAATTATGACAGACCCACACGAATGGAAGTTGCATCCTCAAGTCTTCTCAAAGATAACTCAAGTATGGGGACAGCCAGACATAGATCTATTTGCTACCCACAGAAATTACCAGTTGGAAAAATTCTGCTCAAGGACCTATCATCCACAGGCCTGGAAAGTGGACGCACTCTCTTTCAATTGGACAGCATTGACAGTCTATGCCTTCCCTCCTCTACCTCTACTGACCAAAGTCCTATTAAAACCAGAGCAGAGAGGCCACAAATGATTCTCATTGCTCCAGACTGGCCACGACAGCACTGGTATCCTCTCCTAAAGAGCCTGTCACACTCACCACCATGGATCCTACCTCAAGTTCCTCTTCTGTTGTCCCAGCACAACTACAAGACCCTTCACAGCCAGCTCAGAACTCTAAATCTAGCTGCATGGAAAATACCTTAATTTGCCAACAGACTCCCCTCTCCAAAGAGGTACAGGATGTCATCTTGGAGGCCAGGAGACCCTCTACTAGAAAAACCTACTCCGCCAAATGGAAACAATTTTGTTCCTGGAATCAAGCAAAGGGCCAGAATCCTTGGGTAATAAATATACCTCAGATTTTACAGTACCTAGCTGAGATGTTAAACAATGGCCTTTCCTTCTTTTCCATCAAGATCCACGCTTCAGCCATTTCAGCACAATACAATACGGATCCTCCTTTATTCTCACATCCTCTATTAAGGCAGTTCCTCAGTGGGGCAAAAAATATAAAACCCCCACGGAAACCACCAGCTCCAGCTTGGGACCTCAACTTCGTATTGGAGAAGCTGACACTGCCTCCTTTTGAGCTGGCTTCTTCAGCAGAGCTACAATACTTGTCGTGGAAAACAGCCTTGCTTCTGGCTATTACCTCAGCACGCAGGGTTTCGGAGCTACAGGCCCTCATGGCTGTGCAACCATTCATTATTTTCCATCAGGACAGGGTTTCCTTACGAACCAACCCTACCTTCATGCCAAAGGTAGTATCCAGTGTGGCTTTGAATCAGACTATTCATTTACCTACCTTTTATCCAAATCCACAGAACAAAGAGGAGAGGCTACTACACTCCTTGGACATTCACAGGCAACTTCGTTATTACTTGGACAGAACAAAGTCATTCAGGAAATCTGAGCAGCTCTTGGTGTCCTATGCTACAGGTGCTCAAGGAAAGGCTATTTCCAAACAGACTATTTCAAAATGGATAGCCCACTGCATACGCTTTTGTTATTAATTTCATGGAAAATCAGTGCCTGCATACATTAGATCCCACTCCACCAGGGCTACAGCTACCTCAGCAGCTTTCCTCAGGGAGGTCCCTACCAAGGACATTTTGGAAGCAGCTATTTGGAGTTCAGTGCACACTTTCACCAAGCACTACCACCTTCCACTATACTCAAAATCTAGAGCGGGCTTTGCCACAGCAGTCTTGCAGGGCATTCTAGCCCCTCCTAATTCCACTTAGTACCAGCCACCCTTACTTAGCTTTGGGATTCTACCCAAGTGTGATGACTGCAGCTGTATGCACGATGAACATAGTACAGTTTTGTACCTACCATAAATGTAGATGTTAGAGTGCTCATACAGCTGCAGTCCAGGTTACCCTCCCTCCATCCCCTCTTAGGACAGGGCTTATGACAAACACCTTTAACATGCAACCTGTTTGGGGTATTCCTTCATGGTGTATTTGCTTACAACTACTGTTTTGATTTATTTACCTATGTATGTTTGCATAACATCATGTATTGCCTTCCTTTCTGGGGGCACCTGACATCTGGGGCAAGAAAACTGAAGAAAATGGCGTCGGCTGCCTCTTTTATACCCCTGCCACACTGACGTCAGGGAGGAAGCGACGACAACCGACGCCGGACCTAGACTTTGGAATTCAGCCAACCGAGGACCCGCCTAACGGCAGGATAACCCAAGTGTGATGACTGCAGCTGTATGAGCACTCGAACATCTGCATTTATGGTAGGTACAAAACTGTACTTTTTCTTTAATGTGTTCTAGTTTTTAGGAAGGTATCTCACTTCAGATGGAAAAAAATTAAGGTTTGAAATAACAGGTTTCCCCATTTACTGCCAGTGTCTCAAGATGTCAAGTTAAGCAAGTTCCCCCATTCCACACTTAAAAACACGTTCTGTGTTCCTTTTTCTCAGCCTTTGCCCTGACAACAGAAAGCATCGGGAAGCAAAAAGCCAAAGCAGTATACCCTATCTGACTCCTTACAAAGTGATCGGGAAAGGTAGTAGACTGTTAAACACTATCTTGGTGGATTTTTTATTTATTTTTTGGTTTGTAAAACGAGTATGGGTTTTCAAACGTTGCTTGCGATTTTTGGCTAGCTAATGCGTTGGAGGATTAGACGTCTGATAGGAAACAAAGACAATCAAGGGAATTTTCGAGTAGAAAACAGCGGCAGTACTGCAAAATCATTTAAACATCTGATTAACCTCTCTAATATAATTGATCCATAAAGTGAGACTGGCATTGGGGGGATGAAAGGAAGTTAGCAGATGCAAAAGATTGTGCAGTACTGCTGTTTTCTACTTAAAAAAAAAAAAAAAAAAGTCTCCCTTGATTGTCTTTGCTTCCCATCAGACGTTCTTCTGATGCACGTAAAAGGGCACAGAGACTGCAGCTAGTTTCTCCAGTCAAGCTACCGCAGAGTCGATGAAGAAGCAGCGGAAGAAAATGGTGACAGCTTTACCAAGCCCTCTGTTTACAACCCAGCCTTACATCACACCTTAAAAATGTTTGAACTTTCTTGTAAAACACATATCAGACAGACCTTACAAGGTAAGACCAAATGTCCATTCTTCAATTTTATGTCAATTATCGCAGCATGAAAATGTGGTTGCGATAATACGCAAGTACCTTTGTCTGTACAGTGAAAGGCTTTCTCTTATGTTTCCTTGTTCTCTGAGTTTTGGTTGTGTAATATTATATCACTATAAACTACTCTATTTGATTCAGGTTTTTATTTTGTTGTTAGATTAATGAAGTTGCCAAAAACAGAGATGGAGTAACCCAGGTGACAAACAGCAGTGCAGAAAGTTTCCTTTTTCTTAACTGTGGTGTTACATTTACTTCTATGACCATTGTGGTAATTTTGTTTGTACAGGACAGATAGACCTGAGATGGACGTAATTCAATTAATTGTAAAATTAATTGCAAAAAACACATGGTCATACCTGGGCATAAAGTTAACATTACTCTTTTTTTTTCCCCCTGTTTGTCTTCATAGTTGTTTTTTTGCATCTTCCTCCACTGCCAGGAAATTCCATTGACCTTTTTAATCCCTTTCTAGTAGCTGGCATCCTCCATCCACGTTCTTTAGTATGTGTTTTACCTTTTATAGGTGAAAATAGCCATTCGGCATCATTGCAGTGGCCACTCAGACTGAAAGTTGAGGACCAAATGTTAAAAGGGGCTCTGCCTCGGGTGCTTTTTTCATTTCATATATCTAGCACCCCTTCCTTCTCCTGAGGCTGTGCATGTGCAGTGATGCTATTGGGCCACAATCTGTACCATACCATGTAGGCCTCTCATCATAGCAGTTGATTTACCCATTCTTGATGGAATGTATCTAAGGGAGATCCATGTGTAAAGAGTCCTGCATCATCCATCCAGGCAAGGGCAGCGGATCATCAGATTCTCACTCATCCCTCATCTGGCTGTGTCAACCAGTTCATAAGTCAGTCCTAACTAAGTAGTGAAGTGGATGAATGCCTTTCCCCAAATTATTTCTGGAGCCAGTATTGTTTCTCCTGAGATGGAACTTACTGACATAAGCTATGGAAATTGTGGTCTTGTATACTAAGAACAGCAGGAACAATACAACTACACACACATCAAGTTTGTGTCTGACAGAGCAGTAGTAAGGTACTTATGTTTTCTACCTTAATGGCAGAAATAACATGGGCCCAAGGTAAGATCTGTTTATCAGAGGGGCATGCTTGGAAGGGAACAGATGATTTTCTGAAACAGCCTTAAATGGGACCTTGATTTCTGGGTAACAGAGATTAATACAAAGGTGGTGATGAGTTTAATTTCTTTCTGTATTTCCTTTGTGCACAATAGACTGAATTTAAGAATTGTATTCAGCTGTTTTGTTTATGATCCAGAATTTTGCAGCTTTTTCACTGCCCCTTTGTTTGGATCCATGATGATTGAAAATATAGTTGAGCATAACATCTGAATAATTAAAATGTTGGAACATAATATTTGAATTATTAACATTTTTATTTTTTATTTACATTATCAAACATATTTTTTGTTCAAAAGAAAGAAAGAAAAAACAGTAGGCATTTCCCATTTCTTACCCAGAGGGCAGCACCCATTGTGCTCCCAAATGCTTAGTTAGTTAACATAAAAATGAGTCTTGGTATTTAAATTTATGACTTCTTGTGTTGGAGTTTGTATTTTCCAAGTCATTGATATGACCACAGAACTAAACAAGAATGCAGAACTGTTTAATAAATTAAATGTCTATTTTCCCTTCCAGTTTTGGCTACTGCTTGTGGCATTAATGTGAAAAAGTGTAGAGTGGGCCGAGTACCAATAAAGTAACTAATACCTTTGAACTGTAAAAGTGATTATTTTAAAATTTATGAGGGGAATTTTTCCATTATATAAGCAGAGAGGAAAATAAGTTATTAAATAATGTCATATTCTGGTACAGCTTAAATGTTTCATGCTACAAGTATTTCTTGACTGATAAAAGAATGACTCCTCCTTGTTGGTATTAATAACTGTTATTCTTTTATTTATTTGCAGCCACTGCCATAGAAACTTTGTTCACTTGTGAAACATGTCGACAGCTAGCAATTCAGTGCCATCTAGAATGTGGTTACATCTTTTTATATTTCTACGAGTATAAGAAGGCAAAGGAGCGTTTCAACACAGCCAAGAACCTAACCAAACTGCAGATTTCATTGACAGGTGAGTCTGTACATTATTGTTTCTGTAACTCGAATTTACCATGGCTGAGGGAAAAAAACTGAACTGGCAACATTCAAGGCTGAGCTATTATGTCACAGAGCTATAATCCGTACTTCTAAAAGTAGAACAGAAATAAAGGAAGGAACTGTAATTATCAAACAGGAATTTAAATATGCTTATTTATTGTGTTTTCGTCAGAGATCAAATTAATTCTACTTAGATTGTTAGCTGAAATTGTTAGAACTGTGCTGACTTAAGCTTGGTTTAGAAGCGAGTACTGTAAGAAGTCATCAATGGAAGGAAAGTTCAGTGCTCTTCAGGATGTTGTCCCACTTAGAGTGGGAGAGTTGGTAGAAGGTGGTGTAGTATTGTTGAAACAGAGCACCTTAGTATAGTGACTATGTTGATCTGAAGACATATGGCTATTAGAATTTAAAAACATAATTTTAGAATTAGAATAAAAAAAAAAAAGTAAATAAAAAATAAAACTGTCTACATGCTTCAGATCCATGATAGCTGGTTCTTCCTAAAACAAGATTAATAACAAGCTACTTTTTAACACTGCCACTTTTGAGCCACAAGTGGATTTGGTATTGATCTATGGCCTTTAGTGTGTGTGTGTGTGTGTGTGTGTGTGTGTGTGTGTGTGTGTGTTTGATTTGTATAAATTTGCAAATGTGTATATATTGGTAACAAACAGGTGAAATAAACGAGAAACTTCACCAGCCCTTGCAAATGTGAGCAGAGTACATTTATGGTGCAAACCATTTCCAAGGTTCTAAGTTGTCTGTAGTGCCTTCAGCACACATTGTACTGTTTACGAGTATAAATGTAGGTGGATATAGAGTAAGTACTCAGACTGGTACTCTGCCTTGGTAGAGGTTAGTTAAACCGTCACTTGAAGGTCCTTAAAAAAAAATGACTGGCATTTCAGTCTGTTGGCCAAGTCTTGGAAGACCTACTTTAAATGTCTGTATCTAAGGTTGGCCAGTTGGTTAAAAAGAGAAGTTGCTTGACTGAGGCACAGTTGTTACCTTAGCTCCCGACCTTTAAATTTTTTTTAACAGGATTCCTGCACCATAAATCACTACCTGTCATCTTTTTTTCTCTTTCCCAGTACAGCACCTAGAAATGGATGTTAAATGTTCTGGTCAACAGGAACAATTTGGGTAATTACCTCAGGTGACCCTACTTACTACTTTGTGCAATAGTTTGAAGTCTGCTTCTGCTACTGACAACAGTCACTTTGGCTGCTTCTGTCCTGGGATAATGCAGTCCATCCTGTTCATTCCTAAACCTGCATAGTACCCTTAGGACTTGGTCACAGACCCCAGAACTTCAAAACCAGAGAAAAGTTTTGTACATAAACTAGATGGAAATAGACAATTTAGATACTAAATTAACAGAGCTAAGTCTATTAGAAATTAGCAGCCAGAGGGAAGGAGCCAGAGTTTTTGAAGCTGACCAGTTGTTGCTGCTTATACAGGAGGCAAGCCACATAGCGACAGACTACTGCAGCAGTGTAGAATTTGAACATGTACTGTTATGGTAAGGTCTTGCACAACTGTACTGTCCTGACCTTGTCCTAGACCACACTTCCATTTCAGTGGAAGAAGAGGGGAACAGGGGAAGGATCTACGTCCAGCTTTCTACATTGATGGAGGAAAAAAACATGGGATGCTGGTACCACCTTTTCCATGTTGATCAGATGGAACTTACGGTCAACTAAACTAGCCTTATCTTGGGGAGTGACCTTTTAAATTACCTTTTTACAGACCGGTGAAACTCTGGGCTGAGGACCCATCTCCTAGGACCTCACCAGGGACCAGGTGATCTTTCTTGTCCCATTTAAGGAGTGGCAGCTGGTCTCTTCCATGTCAGGACTTGCTACTTGTAGCTTAGCCATCAAACAGACATTTGATGCCTGTTGGGGTTAGAATTGCGGGAGCACACCTTTAGATAATATAGTCTAATGCCATTGCTGGCCTTAGTGCAGGCCTGTTCCCAACTATTGCTGTCTTTGACTGGCAAATGTCTGGTTCTGGGTGTCTGTAGTCTGGAGCATGTCATGTGTGTGCACTTCTTCATGAACTAACATACACAAGTTGATTTCTGCATTAAAAGTCCAATGTTACTACTTCTGCATCTAGAGGAGAAGGATATACATGTGTTCCTTTACTTGGTTGACTGGCTTCTGGAGGCCACAAGGATGTCTCTGCAGTGAGCATTCCCTTATTTGCAATTCCTAGTTACCTTAAAGTGGAGAAATTACTGATAGACTCACACTTCAAGAATTTTTATTTGAAGGTTGACATTCTCCATGAGTTTTCATTCTTGCTTTGGCAGAGGGACTGGAGGCTTATGGCCTTGGCTGACTGGGTGAAGACACAGTGTTCGGTCCTGTATTTTCTGGGCTTGTTGTTTGCCATTATTTTTAAGAATGGTAGAGTTGTGGAAGACTAGACTGTGAGTTGTCTTTGGCTCCAGAGCCATCACATTGCTCACAGAGCTGCATCAAGTGTCATACCGTGTTACTTGGCCATGGAGTGTTGGAACTTCCTCCAGCCCCTTGGTGGGTTTTCAATTTTTTTAACTGAATTTGTCACAGATTCTAATAACAGACACTTCACTTGTGAGGTTGAATGCTCAGCTCGGTTTCCAAACAGTGCAAGGTGTTGGTTTCAGGGAAGATATACAGCTGATTGTGTTGCCCCCTCTCTAGAGGGACCACATACCTTGGAAATTAAATTTCTTCTGGGTTGTTTCCCCTACCCAGTCAGACAAGACAGTTCATTGAGCAGTATGAAGCCTGTAATGCGACAAAAATTCATACCACCTTTTCAGGGTAGTGATACTCATCTGGCAGTGAGCCATAGACAAGGACGTCACCCCTCAGTGGTTAACATTTTCAGAGAAGTGATTGATCTGGCAGATACTCTTGAGGCACATCTGTAGATGTGTTCTGGAGCTGCAGGTCTCAGAGAGCATATTTTATGTAAGTCATCTTGTGATGAGGTAGTCAGGAGATTAGTGTTTTTTATATGCAGGAACACACAGTCCTTCCTCTTTTCTCCTCAGTGGATCAGGGCAGGGTGGCGTGAAGTGGTAGAGCAGTTGATTACGATTGTGGTGCATTCCGTCTTCAGTGGCACAAAATATTTCCATGTGCATTTCCACTGATTCAACAACTCATTGGAGAGCTCATAAGGGAAAGTCAAAAAGGTATTTTTGTCAGTAGATAGTGGCCAGGAAGGGCATGGTTTCAGATAGCCAAATTTAATTTAGGGCATGATTTTTTATTTAGGCCCAGTAATAGCTCAGGTTTGCCAGTCAGAGTCTCAGAGCTGGAGATGAGTAGAAGGTCCTCCACTCAACAGATCAAAGAAGTTCTCACTTTGTGCAGAATGGCACCCATCACTGCTCCAGTCTTCAGTTTTGGGTGATTTATGACCTATCTCAGACACCTGCATTAGATGGACTTCATTTATTCCACTGTTAATGATTTTATTTATTTATTTAACATTTGTTTACTGGGAAACTCCAAATTGGTACAAAGCCAATTTTCAGTGGAGACCTGGGGAGAAACTCCTCCAGATGCAGTCTTTGTAATGTGGGAGGAAACCGGAGTACCCTGAAAAAACCCACATGAATGCAGGGAGGACATGCAGACTGCATAGAAGGCACTCCAGCCAAGAATTGAACCATAGAATCTCTTGCTGTGAGGTGAGAACGCTACTGTTGCACCAGTGCGCCGTCCACATTGGTGTATGCATGTACTAGTTCTTTTTGGGCCTTATGATGTTGTGCGTACCAGGATTATGGCACACCACTTGCTGGAGAAACTATTCCTTAAAGGAGTTCTGAACATCAGTCCTCATTTGAAGGAACACTTTTTACCATGGTCTTACACTTTATGCTTGACAGCCTTGCAAGAAGTCATTTGCACCTGCATGCTTTGCTGCATGAAAGTTCATTTCTTGTTTTTCTCTTCATGGCCATTATCTCTGTACACAAGTTCTCAGAGCTTCATGCCATTATGTGTAGGGAACCGTATCTGGTCTTTCACAATGATTTAATTGTTCTCTAGGATTTTCTCACATTTCCTCCTGAAAGTAGTTGTCATATTGCTGTTGAACTTGTCATCTTTCTGCTTCATTTGCTGGGATAGAAAGTAGAAGAAAATCTTGCACATTCATTTATGTCTGCCACGGTTTGTCTTAATGGATACACAAATTTAGGAAGATGGGATTGTTCATTTTCTTTGCTTTGGGGGAGAAATTCTTATTGTTGCCAAACAGACATATTCAAAGTGGACTGGCAGCTACATTCTGTAGCCAACAAGCAGCCAGTCACTCGTTAGTTAATGGTATGGTCAAAACTAACTCCACTAGGGGGGATAGAGGTTACCTCCCATGCTTGCTTCTAAAATGTTTCTCTTGCAGACGTAGCATCATCAGTTGGTCTTTGCTTTGATTCAGAAAATAGGGTGGTCTTTGATGAAACAGTGCTCTGAGACTTTGCTTTTGTGGTCGTCCAGTTGTTTTTACCCTGATAATTTATTGTTCAAGATTTTTCCCAACCAGGTGCCCATCATGGGGTTTCCATGGTGTCCCATAGACTAATCAAGTACATAGTTAGATTGTCAATTGTTTATTGTGTGGTATCCATTGATGAGTTGCAGATATGCTCACTTCATCTCAGTCCTCTGTGTTTGATGGATTTACTGTATTCAGCCTGTACTGCTGGGAGTAAATTGAGCAGGCATATACTTGGGTATTACTTTTTAACAGTGTATGTGTGTCAGATCGTCATCATCGTCCCTCTTTTTCCCATTTTTACATGGGGGTGGATGTCATCAGAATTAGCCAATGTGACCAAATTACCTAGAGCTAGAATGCATTTATTTCTTAGTTTGTGGAAGTGTGCTCACTAGAACTGGCAGGCTTTGTTCTGAATACACATGTATTCAGCATGTTAGTTTCCACTGTGTGATTCCTTAAACCTCTTGTATTAGAGGCACATGGGATATATGCAAATGACCCTTTAAGGACATCAGGTATTTCAGATATATGGCAGTTCTGAATGCCCATGATGTTTTTCTTTTAGCCTGAATTTGTCCATAGCAGCCATAAAAAGAAAAAAGTCATGGGCATAAAGAATTGCCATATAGCTGAAACACCTGATGGCCTTAAAGGGTCATTTGCATATATCCCATGTGCCTCTAATACAAAAGGTTTAAGGAATCCCACAGTGGAAATTCTAGCTTGGCTAGATTTTTCTTGTAGTTTTTACTAATTGGTTTGTCTGCGAGACCTTTTTACTCATTGTTTTAATGTACTCAGCATGGATGAACAGGTGTCGACAAACATGGGATCTTACAAGTGTTTTGTCAGGTTCTGATTGGTGAAGCTGAGCTTGAACAAGTTCTCATAAAGAAGGATTAATTTGTAGATTTAACTGACATGTATCTGTTTTTCCATCTGAATCACTATAGTGGTTTCCCTTGTACTTTTGATAAACCTATTTGACTGTCCTATTTGTCTTGGTTCTAAGCTTTGCTACCATGAAAGTGTGAGATTTGGCTCTTTTCTCCTTTCGTGATTTTGAACAGGGTGGAATTGTAGGTTAGTACTGGATGGTTATCCATATCTTGATAAAGAAAGTCATCTTTTCTTCTCTAACCTGTTTGCAACCCCCCCCCCCCCTCCAGGGACCTGAATTATTTGACTGATTTACTGTCATATCCGAAATGGAAAGCATCTTGCTTGTTGGACCTCAACAAGCAAGGCTGACATTACTTCTGCATTTCAGGCTCTTAGCTGTAAATGATCTGGTCTTTTGTTAGAAGTGGTATTTAAGTACTCAGGCTACCCTTTATTTCTTCTGATAAATGTTTATTTTTGTAGTCCTTAACTGATCTGTTCACCTTCTGATCATCTCCCTTGAAGCTGAGAGTATGAGGAGTATATATTCTCCTGTTCTAGAGATGTTCTTTGCCATTTCTGATTTTTTATAGCAAGGTGTGCATATCCCTGCAAATGTGGGGCTGGAGAGACGTTGGGGAGCCATGCAAGAGGGGCACATGCTGGATATTCTTAAGTACATACTTAGAATTTGATGGCCTTTCCAAAGATCAGCTTTTACCACTGAGTATTCAGTTCCTTTTAATTTTCCTTTTCTTCCTGCCTGCTGAAGTTAGCAGTCATCCTCTCACTCTTAACACGTCGTCCTGTATCGTACAAACGTAATTGAAATAAATGGTGGAACTCTAGTAATGAGCCCTAATTTGCTAGCTTGAGTCTGAGTTGATTATTTGGCAGATTGCTGAGAAGTCATAATATTTTGGTGTGTGACTTCTAATTTTCGAAAATAAGCACGTTTAGAGTGCCTGAAATGTACATCCCCCTCCCAATCATCTGGTATCGCCATGAAGTACAGTAAAAGTTTGCTTTTAAATAAATGCTATAAAAATACATTAGATCTACTATGCATACAAAGGACTACTTTACTGTTGTAGTGTTTTACTGTCACTTCTGTGTTATTGTACTCTTGTGTGTCTGGTTAGTTTTTGACTTCAGGCTGAGACTGAAATTGGTCTGAATTGCTGAGTGCTCAATCCCATTAACAAACTCAAATAAATAAACTCGTTGCCTTTTTAAGCCATTCATTGCAAGGTGGTGGTCACTGTGGTGCTCTGCCACCATCTGTTCAGTAATGATTTATTTGTGTATCCTATTTCTGTTTGCTCAACAGGGTCTGTAATGAAGTCACCAGTAGGGCCACTTACATGACCTTCTTTATTAACATGCTAGTTGTTATTTTCTGTTCTGTTTATACTTCATACTTTGTATATTACTTATTTCCATGGTCCAAAGTACAGATAGCGCATACAAGAATTTTATTACCATTGAGGTGAGGGTGAGAGAAGGTATGAACACATAAGGATGCATTGGCAAGTGATCTACATAAGTGGAGGCCATTTGGGAAGTTGTAAAGTTCCAGTATACATGTTGTGCCATACTAGGCTGGCAGTGAGGTTAACAGTTTAAGGTTTGTTGCGTTACTTTTTCATAACAGTTGTTAGGCACATAGTTTTGTTTGTTAAGGTTTGCTGTTCTCTGTAAAGCTGTGCTTTGGTCAGAGGAATGTCTAGATTTTCTGACATCTTTTTAAATAAGTTTTATGCTTCTGGAATATTGATTGATACATCAGAAGAAGGTAATGGTGCAGGAACTTTAATTTTTAGTAATTTAATTTTTGTCTGTTACAATTACAAATACCCTGGAAGTTATCATTTGTATGTTTACATTTCCAGGATGAGTGTAAACTGTGAAGAAGTTTTGCAGTTTAATCTCAAGAAAGACTACAGTAGTTTTGTGAATAGGTTACTAATGAAGGTTTATCTACCCCACCACTATTTTTTTATTTTTAGTTTAGTTTTATTTGTTTTGTGGTGCAACTCTCTCGCTCATATGCAGGAAATGAAAAACAAAAAATGTTCTTGGGCACAGAGCCTAAGCTTAATTTGCCAGTAATTACAGCCCTCTAACCTACAACAAACAAGGATTGTACAGGTGACCACCTTCAAATACCTAGGAGTTTCTCTTGATCTCACCTCGAGACCCATTCACATAACAGCAAAAAATGCACTCTCTACTTTGACTGTCACAGAATGTGTTACCATACCCCGAGGTATTGTGGTACAGTGGTTATGCTGCACATCCTGTAGCACTAAACAAGCCAATTTTATGCTTTCATTTTGCTAACAGTAAAAGTATATCCGATTTTACTGGACATGGATTTTGGTATAAGACGCACTCTATTGGTGGTACTTTGGATTAATTTTGAGGTAAGATCTAATGGTGATAGTATTTTCAGAGGTGATGCAGCACACGGCACCATGATGGTTTATTTATAAAACTTTCTGACACAGAGAAAGTATAGCTTTTAGTCTCGACCTCTGATTACTGTCTTTTTGAAGTCTGTTTGATAGTACTCCAGGCTTTTGCCAAATGTGACATTTTAGACTTGACCTACATGTCTTTGGACATGCACATGTTATTGCAGCACCACTCCAACCAGTGTTCAGTATAAAGGAGGAGAAGCTTTTGCTTCAGACCTTTTTTGAAACAACACACAATGGAATCAGTTAAACAGATGTTTTGGCTTCCAGTACTTAAATGCTACAGGAATTGTCAAAACTAATTGTGTTTTCTATAGAAAACAAACCAGGATAGACCAGTGCAGTTAAAAAAAAAAAAAAAAAAAAAAAAAAAAAAAGAGAGAGATTTTGATAAAAAAAAAAAAAAAAAAAAGCAAGTTTGGCATGGCAGCAGAGTAAGCGGAAGGGAGAGAATATCCTTCCTATCCAGGAACCCCCAAGCAGTATTGACTGTTCATCACTCCTCCTCTCCCCTTCATGTTCTTCTTCCCCTTGAGTGGTCAACAGACTGAACCTTCAGAAGGACACTTGGTTGTGTGTGATGTCCAGCTGATGGGTAACGGCTGGACATCAGGGTTATTCCTTTTTAAAAAAATAAGAGCTAAAAGCTTAATGGAAATGTATGGCTAGGCATCTACAGATCCTCCCAGATCACTGGCCTAGAAAGTACCTATAGGATTCTCCTAGTTCTGTTGGGTAAAACAGATCCTCTCTAGAAATAGTGAAACAGCTGCTATGTTGTATAGAATGTTCCCATTGACCAAGAAGGGAAGGCATTCTACTCTTGCTTATTTCTGGTAGCAGAGAAAGACTGTGGAGATTGCTCCTATATATCTGTCCAAGCTGAACACAATTTATATTGTGAAAAATTCAAACTGCTATCCCTAGAGGGTCTTCTTCACTTGACATTGATCAGCACTTTGCTAGCCACTGTGGACCTGAAAGACGCCTACCTGCATATTACAATCCATCAGAACACCTGATGCTGTCTCAAGTACATACAGGGAACAAATATTTCCACTTTTCCTCTGATTTCTTTAGGCTTTCTAATACACTCAGACTGAAATACCTGACCTTGCAGTTGAGGACAAGGAAGATCCATGTTTATCTATACCTGATTGACTGTCTTATCCAGCTGCCTGCCAACAAAAAGTGGAAAAGGTGCATTCATTTATGGCCCCCACTCTCAAAAGTCTTTGGTTCCGCCTTGGTCGTCAGGACTCCAACCTGGAGGCAGAGGTAAAGAAGGACTTCTTGTGTGCTTTACTGGACACAGAGATGTCAGCTCTCCCATCCCAAGAAAGGAGCCTTAGTTTTGAAATGCTTCTTTGTATACCTTAGTGAGACTTTGGACCTCTAGGCCAAAGAGATGTTAAGGGGTTTAGATCATATGTCCACATCTGTCGTAGCCTGTTTACATATGAGAAGGATTCAGTGTGGTATCTGAGGGGTCTGTCAGTGAAACACAACAATCCCTTCTCTTAGTAGGGCCCACTGAGCCCAGAAAGAAAGAATGTTTCTGCTAAGCTGCTTGAATAGATATTAAATCAAGCTTGAACAGCATAAAACACTCAACCACCACTGCTGGAACTTGCAAAACTTTTAATATAAAAATAATAAAAGCCAGTGAAAGAAGATAAGAGCTTTCATGGCTGATAGGTGGTTCTTCAGACCATAAAACAACAATGAAAGTTCTTCAATACTTAAAATACAACTGACCAATCAAAAATCAAACAAGTCATATGTCTCCTACTACAGATGAGGTAACCTGAGCTGCATGGTCTGGTTTAACGTTATCCATCACATCACTTTAGAACTCCACAGCACGCATATTCTTTAACGAGTGAAAAAGGAACTCTGTTGTTACCACAGCACCACATACTCTTTAGTTAAAATGGAACTCTGTTGTTACCACAGCACCACATACTCTCTAACTAGTGAAAAAGGAACACTGTCCTAAGGGTGGAGCATAAGTACTTTCAGACCTATTCCATTTAAAGATAAGTTAAAGGATAAAAGTGGTGCTTGTTTTGCAAGAGGCCAGAACAGCCAGTACAAGGAAGTCATACCTGACATAGTGGAAATTATTTCTTTGTGTGGTGCATTTCCTGTAATATTGCACTGAGAATTATACCAAGCCACATATATTACAATACCTGGCTGGACTGCTAAAAGTGCATGTTCTCTTGTTCTGTGTTTCCATCAAGGCGCACTTTTCAGCAATTTTAAAGTGATTGCCAATGAATCATCTTCCCCTGCCTTCACAGAATCTAGTCAAACAGTTCCTGAAATGGGTTCTTATAAAACAACCTAGTAAATAGCGCCCCATCTTTGCAACTTAAAATTTGTTCTTCAGAGATTGATAGTTACCCTCATTTGAACCCAGCTTTCCTTTCACCACTGAAGTTTCTTTCTTGGAAAGCATTGTTTCTAATTGCAGTTACCTTGGAGAGTAGGGCTCGAAACTTCAGATTGTGATGTGCAGTGAGCCTTTTACTGTCTTACACAAAGATGAGGTCAGTCTTAAGAATAACCCATCATTCATGCCTAAAGTGATGTGATGGATAACGTTAAACCAGACCATGCAGCCACTAACTTTGTTTTCAGAGCTGCAAAACAATGTGTAACAAACCTACACCTGTTAGATGCTCACAGCAGCTTTGATATTGCTTTTAGATATGGATTCAAGGCTAAACTGAAGGAACATCTATTAAAAGAAACTGCCTGTAATTGCTTTCGCAACACTAGATAAGTTGCTGTAAGCTTTTAGACTTATTGTAAGTGGAGTATTTACAAGTACTACATATAGGTATCCCTCTGCTAAGAGAGCGCCATCCTATAAATGATGTAAACATTGTACATATTTCCATATTGCTTGGGATATTGAGAACATTGTTTCTTGCTACCCCTTTTCTACTTTTGATATGCATTTTTGTTGTTATATATGATGTATTTTCACTTTTGTTATGTTATTTTATTTTATTTATTTATTTCATTTTGTATTACATACTTCTCTGGAGCTCAGGTCATGGCTGAAAATGGTCAGTTGAGCAGTCCAGTTACCTGGTTACTAAATTTCAAATACATAAATATTGTATTATTGTGACCTTTTGTTTACTTATTGCCAGGGTGGGCTGGTTCCAAGGTCTGTAAGTTGACCATATGTAAATGTATGACTACCAGCATTGTCTGTTACGGTGAGTCTTCTAACAAAAAGCGGGACACAGTATTTGGGATGCATTCCATAAGGTTAATAGCTAGAACTGTAGCATTCCTTAAGAATATTTTAGCTCATGACATTTATGATGCAGCCATTTGGACCTCTGTCCATGTGTTATCCGTGGATTAGAAATGAGACTTTCAGTCCAAAAGCAGAGTGGGTTCTCCAACGTTCTGAAGGGCTTGCTGTAATTTCCCTGGAGTAAGAAGGATGACCAAGACTATGATTCCTACACTGAACGTAGGGAAGTTTTATGTGCAAGTTGTTTTTATAATAGATGTTTGAGTAGATCACCATTGCAGTACAGGTTCCTGCCCCCTTGTCCCCTATACCATATGTTCGAGTAGATCACCATTGCAGTACAGGTTCCTGCCCTCTTGTCCCCTATACCATAGATACAAAAAGTATAAGTGCAGCCATCTATGTAAAGCTTGAATTACACGAGAACAGAACAATGAGCCCCAATGAAAATGCCTAAAGAAGCTATAAGGGAAGGTGGAAAGTGACCTTAGGACTATTTTGCAGGAAGACTTTGGCTAGATTTTTGCATGTTTAGTGATTAGGCATTTTGGCAGCATGAAAGAGAAGAAAGGGATAAAGTAACTGTGGAAGTGGCATACATGTAGGTGAGCATTTTGGAAATGACAGCCATCTAGAGGAAATGGAATAGCAGTCTATTAGCTTGTTTGCATTTAGTCAAGTGATGTGAGACATGGCATTTCCTGCAATAGATGACTCAGGAGGAGGACCTAACATTTTATGCATTAATGATGAAAGGATTGTTTTATGCCAGTCTTTAGGAATTTCTGTGTAGCTTGATCAGCAGAAGGTTATGATAAGTGAATAGGGAGCAGACAACTGTAGTCAGTTTGAGGGGAATGATTTAAATCCATGTCAAATTCTGAGCAAAGAAAGCTGTTGGGATTGAATGCTTTGACATATTTGTGGAGCATGGTCAGTAAAACTAGATGCAGGATACTGTTAAATACAGCAGTAATTAAACGGGTAGTAACTGCAGCTGTAGAAACTGTTTTACCTTCTGTATAGGCCTTTTAAGTCATTAGCTTTCAGGGGATGGACATAACAGAAACGTTTGAATAAACTAGGTGAGTTTTCAAGATACATGAAAGTTATTCTTTTTAATGTCCAAACTACATGGGCTACAACACACACATGTGCCTGTAAGTGCGCACCCACACTTACACAGTCCAGGGCCTAAACTCCCACAAAAGCTCATAATATTGCCTAGGCTATATTGTCTAGTCATCTCTGTTCCAGATATTGTATTTAGTGTGTTTAATGTCATCTCCATGAGCTGCAACTTGTGAATACTTTTTTTTTTACTATTGACAAAGTTCTCTTTCAACTTGTCATATCTTTACAAATATTTACACTATGTATGCATAGGTTCAACTGTACAAACTTTAATTTTTACATAATATGTTGTTCTTCTGTATTAGGTTTTATTAAAACTTTATTAAACAGTAACTATATTATGTCAGTGTGGAGGGTTTTACCCTGTGCCTCCTCTGAAAATGGGATATTATACCAGTTGGGTTTTCCTGCTAAACAAGCATCAAATAAATAAAGTAAAATTGCTGCTGCAGAAGCAGATACAGCTGAAAATGTTTACAAAGTTATTGCTAGAATAAAAGCTCCTTACAAGACAGATGCTACTGAGTTTCATGAACATGTGGAAATGGGTGAAAAATAGGAGGGTGACGTGATTACATAGAAGGGCTGGGAAGATGAGCAGGCCTAATCTTATGTAAAATTGAATCCTATGCCAGGGCTCAGAGGTGCTCCCCTTTCTCTGGAGCACAAGTTGCCCACTCTCTAGTGTGTGTTTCCAACTCCCCAACTCCCTCAGCACTGCTTTAGTTCTTTATGATGATGTGTATTTTCTTGGTCTTCTGGTGCACTCACTCATGGACAACCAGATTTTTGACCTTTGTACATGTAATCTAGATTGTCCAGAGTCCCAGGAGCACTGGATGTAGTCTCCCTCTTGTCCACCACCTATAAGTGCATGAACTTTCCACTTCTGAAAATGTAGAGTGACATTTTTTCAGCTGGGCTTCAAACTTGGCTGCTGAGTCATTCAGAATATTTGTTTACTTTAAGTAATAGTCTTAGAGTGTTTTGTTTGTACTTATAGACTCACAGTCAAAGGAATGAAATTCTAAATTGCACTCATGGTACAGTGTAAGCCAGACCAAGTGTCCTAAATTGATGCTGCATTCCTAAGGACACTAAGTTTTCCATTGTCTTCTACTTCACTTTGTGCAAAGAACTTTGAGATAATAAATTGTGCATCACTGAGTTTGAGGTGGTGATAGTTCTAAATTCAGAATACTTTGGCCTCCTGAAACTCTTAGGGATTTTAATTTTGAGCATGCTGTTGTAGAGATCTCTATCCTTCAAGTGAATTTAATGAGCATTTTTTGAGGGATAGTTTGGGAAGAAAGAGCTGGATGTACTGCATTGCAAGCCAGAGGGGCATGGACATCTGAATAATGCATATTCTCCGAGAAGAATCTAAAGGCAGGATGACTCAGGAATCTATAATGTTACATACTTGTTGCCTTATGGATTAACAAGTCCCACTAACTGACTCTGTTTAAGTAGCTAGCATTTGAATTCCCAAACATTTCAACTTAGTAAAACTGTTTTGATTGACACAGCCTGTAGCAACCATGGAGAAAGACAAGAGTTCAGGGCTAACATTTCATGTTTGTTTTCATTTTTCAACCCAGGAAGTCCTAGAAATATTTAATTATTTCAGAAAACGAAATCGTGTCCCTCTTGGAGTCAGACAGGTAAACGAGAATAATGCACTTACAAAAGTAAGAATTGTCCATACCCACTTAGAACCCCAGCAAATTGCTTTGCCTCACTGCCTAGGCGAGATTTTTTAGGATACAAGTCAAACATTACTAGGAATCATGGATGACTCTCCCTTGCACCCTTAGATATTAATCGAAAAGAAGGTTTTAGTAAGAAAACAATTCTACCTTACTTGCACTCTTGCTTCTGATTGTCAGATTTATGGTGTCAAAATAAATTGCAAAGAAAGATACATTTCTCAAGGTTTCAAACTAGAAAGACAATGCCACCCTTTCGGAAACTGTTTTGTGCACTGACCCTGGGGACCAGCAGGGAAGACTTATCTTTACTGAATCAAGAAAAGAATATGTTTAATGCTGTCTTGCATCATTTGGACTTAGGCAAATTAATTTACAGTGATAGAGGTGAAGCAGAAGGTAATGGGGACAAAATGCAAGGCAAGTATAGTTGTGGATAAAGTGTAATCATGACTCAGTATGGGTCTGTGCAAGAATGAAAGTATTAATTATATCTGTGGATGCCTGTTATGTGATCTGAGTAGAGGGTCTGTTTTTTTACCTCTGAATGACTGGGAGGAGGAAGGGAATTAACTGATGAGAAAAAGTGCGGTAAGGTTTGACTTGCAACCCACCTGGGTCAGCAGCTTTCTGTTTTGCCTCATTATTAGTGGAATTGCAATTTAACTAATATTTATGTGCCTTATTGTCAGCACCAGATTCCTCAGAACCATAATGTGTTTCCAGCGTATCTGGCCTTCTGGGATCTTAACAGAATATTAGTTCTTTGAAGAATGTTATCCTGAATTCTAGCTTTACCCTAAATGGTAAGGCACTTTACCTTCACTCATCTGTTTATTCTCACTGAACCTAAAGTGAAGATAGCTGCTTCTGCTGTGTGTGTAGAACTACACTACTCTGCCTTCTTTATATCCTCTGTACGCCATTAGTGGTTTTCTAAGTACTACACTTGAGGGTGTTCTGCAGGTGCGATTGTTGCTCTGGAATCACTGGGTTGATTACTGATATCTTTGGATCTTGACTTTCATCCAGTCCATAAAATCTCACTGTTGACAATAGTAAGTATTGAACTGTCATTGGGGAGGACCGGGAGAATTCTGTACCGCACAACGCAGAAGAAAGGGGAAGAGTGGTATCTTTGTGCTGTATGGAGGGTTTTAAAATCTCAAATTAAATACTTCATGGTCAGCTAAGATGAAAACATTGTCAGTTCTCAAACTAGCTTGGTATTAAAAATCATCTGTAAAGCATTGGCCATGGGGACTAGAAAATTATGTACATTGACTCAGCATAAATATCTGCTAACTTAATATGCAACCCCCTACCAGTAGGCATTTTGTAGTCCACTTTATGTTCTGTGGATTCCTGCCTTGTAAAAAAAAAAAAAAAGGAATATTCCAGTCTCTTACCAAAATGAATATCTTCTCAACAGATTCGACTTTCTGATTAAGCTGCATTTCTGTGCTTGCTCTAGAATTCCTTGGAGGGAAATATGAACAAACCAGTGTAGTTAGCCGTAGAACTGAGGAATCTGACCAAATTATGAGGTAACAGATTAGCCAAAGTAGAATTGAGGAATCTCCATTATGAGGTAATATGATGGCTACAGTAGAGGAATTTGACTACAGTATAGATATAGTAGAACTGAGGAATCTGACTTAGTTATGAGGTAACTAGTTATAGTAGAGCTGTCGAATCTGACTTGGTTATAAAGTAACAAACAGTATAGCTATAGTACAGCTGTCGTATATGACTTAGTTATGAAGTAACCGTATAGTTATAGTAGAGCTGAGTAATCTGATTTAGTTGAGGTAACAGTATAGTTATAGTAGAGCTGAAGAATCTGATTTAGTTGTAATTTGTAAGTTGTGATTTAGACTTAGTTGTAAGGTAACAGTGTAGTTACAGTAGAGAGGAATCTGACTGTTAGGAGGTGACAGTATAGTTCAACCCGTGTCTTCCTGTTGAATTGTCTGAAAACTCCTAAGTATGGGAATAGTACAGTTCTGAGACAGCATTAACAACAAAGGCAGTGTAGCCATCAAAATGTGACTGAATTTCAAGTTATCAGATTACTCGGAGACTAAAAACAGCAGTAGCATAACATCATTTTTCATTTACTGTGTGACAAGGTTTGTCCTTGGAATGTTCCTTTACTTCAAGATTCAGTATCCCGAGATATAACAGTAAAAAAAATAAAAGTAGAAGGAGTGATGTGGGCACGGCACTATGAAAGGCTTGGGGGGGGGGTCTCACACCCAGACGTGTTTGAACAGGAGTCTATTTGGTAATTTGTGCAGTATGCGAGTGTCTTGTTCACAGGGTACTAATATGCATGGATTACAGGAATGTGGCAGTGAATAGTAAGAAGTACCAATCTGCCCTTGTTTAGACATAAATCAACATTAAAGGTGTTTAAGCTCTAAGCCATTCATATTTGTCTGGATGCTTAATATGCTTAGGTACTGTTTATCATATGCAGTCTTGTTACCCAGCTAACACTACAAATGCTGGTGTTAAAAAGGAAACTCAGAACAAGCACCACGAAATACAGACTTCAGCATCATAGCTGTGTAAAAAATGGAACCATTAGAGAATGCCTGTAACATGTTTAAGCAAAATCTCTTCTAGTTATTTATTTCTAGACTAAATCTTTCACCCTCGCCTGCAAAACATAGCTGCTCACATCATAGAGATGATCCAGCTGTAATTGTTTTTCACTACCACTATGCTCTACACCAGTTATGACAAACCTTTTGGGCTCAGCATCTGAAAAATTCAGAAAATGCCTATCTTGACTCAGTTGGCATGTCACCCCCCCCACCCCGAACAAAAGAGAAACAATTCTTTACATATTCATTTATGTAAAAAAATAAAGTCAATCATGTGTGCTGCTCTGTATTATAAAAGTAAAAAAAAAAATCAGTGATTTACAATAAAGAAAACAAAGTGAGCACTGATAATTGGGCATAAAATAGTGCACCAAAAAATAACCATACTTTTAATAGTAATTTTGAATTGAACTGAAAAAAATATGGAACATATTGAATTTGATTTGATTAACATCAGTTAATGACTTTTTTGTTGCTGAGTTTTAATAGGTAAGTGCAGGATCACATATTTCTTGAATTTTTGTTCATTCATTTTCTTTGGTAACTTGGGTGTGAACACTGGTGTGTGTCACCCAAAACGTTGTGATGTGTCACCTTTGACACACGTGTCATAGTTTCACCATCACTGCTCTACACAGACACAGATTCACACAAAATGAGTGTGTGCTATTACACACATTTACATACAGCAACTGCATTACTTCTACTGCACAGTTGTAGTGGTCCAATTTCCAGTCACCAGTAAGATGGTCATCATCATCAAGCACCTTTTTCCCTATATGGGATCATGATGTTGCGACTGTTGCCACCTCTCTCAGTTCACAAACAAAATCGCAAACACTATAAACACAGCTGGAGACTTTTAATGTTGGTAAGTGCTATCACAGCAAAGATGCTGCTTCATCAGACCATTCAATCAGCACAATTTTACTTAATATAAATAACATTTTTAAAACCAAACTGCAAATCAAAAAACAAAATTGAAATCACATGACCACTACGTTCTAATACAGTGTAACTAGCTAAACATCAACTTAAAGAAACAAGGTTACAATGTTTCATTACAAAATTTATAAAAACAAACTACACTTAGAAATCAAAGATCATCACCTTTGAAATCAAGGAGTTTATAAACTGGATGGCATCTCCAAATCTAGAGCTGGCTTTGCTAGAGCCATTCTCCATTATTTTTAGAAAGCACCTCTGCTCCTTCCCCCTCCCTTTCTTCATCATTAGCTTTGGTACTCTCCCTCATGTTAAGAATACTGCAACATAAGAATAGAAGGACATAGAATAGTTGTGTAAAATCTTACCAAAACCATAGATGTCCTTCTCTTCTGTGTTGCAGTATTCTATCCATCCCACCTTCCTCTGGTGGTTGTCTTTTTCCCTTGATGTATACTTGCCTCCTTTGTTCCTTTGGCTGGTGTTCTTACTGGACCATATGTGCAGATGTCACTTTTATGGCCAGCACTGGCAGCTGGCCTATGTGCGACATCCCACATACCTTGTAATGGTTAAAGTTTTTTTTTTGTATATTGGCCAAACGTTGGGCGGCCTTTGGCAGTGAATCCCTTGTGTTAAGAATACTACACCATAGAAGAGAAGGGCGTTTGTGGTTATGGTAAGATTTTACACAACTATTCTTTTTCATGGCTCTAAAGGCTAGACATATTGATCCACAGAAGAGTGTATAAGAGACCGAGTACAGCTAGATATCTGTCAGAATGTCCTGATAACCAAGATTTTGGAAGCCACTGATCTTTTTAGTTATGAATCTCCAAAGTCTCTCAAGTTGAGTGATATGTTCAAGCAACTGTATGCCTAAAGGAGAATTGTATTTAATAATGGGTCTGATGAGATAACAGGTAAAGGGGAATTGAGTCTTCTTTGGAACTAGTGGAAATGCCTTTGCAAATTTTATGAGCCAGAAAGAAAACTTTGCAAACTACAGTGGAGATATGAATGTCAGTTGGTAAGGAAATATCAACTAGAGTGCCTGTATCCCTTATGGCAGTGTCAGATTGGAGGGGTGTGTCATGTACTTAGTATGTGAACATATTTTGTTTACCAAAATTAACTATGCTACACTTTTTCACATTTAATGTGAGAGACTTGTCTTTGAACCAATTGCTAACCCATATTGGAGCAATTGTGTTTCTGTGGAAGATTGAGCCACACCCATTTTACATTTGTCTGCAAGCTTAGTTTTTTTCCAAAGATTTTTGTGATTGGTGAGGAATGGAGATGAGTCTATACCCTATTGAGCAGTGGGTAGATTTGATTTTAAAAGTGGGACCATCTCTGATTGCTTGAGTTGTGAAGGTACAGGTCTTACAGCAAGAAATAGGCTGAAGAGATGAATGAGTGGTTTGGAAATCTCCTTTGCAGCTAGTTTATTTTTTTTAACATTTGTTTACTGGACAAGTTCGACTTGGAACAAAGCCAGTTTTCAGCAGAGACCCGGGGAGAAATGCTCCAGACGTAACCCTGTGTAATGTGGGAGGAAACCGGAGCACCCAGAGGAAACACACAAGTGCAGGGAGGACATGCAGACTCCGCATAGAAGGCAATCCACCCAAGAATCGAACCGGAGAACCTCTTGCTGTGAGGCGACAACGCTACTGTATGTGTTTACATAGTGCTTGCTTTCTAGCTGATGAGGCAAATCTCTTACTATATTTGTGTGGGATTTTATTGAACTAAAATGTAAACACCTGGTATCTTAGCTTCTTGGAATAAACCATTGCAGTAGTTCACAGAAATAGCCTGCTAGCAGGGGGAACAGAGGAGAGCTTGTCTGACCTGGACAGAAGACTTTTAATATCCTCCACATTAATGCATTACCACATTACAAGCGACAGTTTGTTACACTACACCTGATAAGTTCTCTTCATTATATGTATGTATGTATGCATATATACATACACAAAAAATGTTATATAGATAAATATTTCTATATATAAAACATATGTGTGTGTGTGTATACGTGTATATTTATATATTATGTACGTGTGTTTGTACATAGATTTTATATATATATATATATATATATATATATATATATATATATATATATATATATATATATATATGGGTCTACCTGATAACACCGACATGCCAAAACACCAACAACGAAATAACCGACATGAAAAAAACGACAAAAAAGAAAGCTCAAAAACACGAAAATTCACACGCCCGACAAACCAAAATCCTGACAATCACCAAAACAAATACCTTTCCCGAAAAACACACACACAACACAAGCACACCAAAAACCTTACAAACCTACACTAAACCTTACATACACAACTATCTATGCACTAACCTTAACCCAAACCCTAACCCTAAGGTCCATCACTATCTCACACTTAGCTTACTTGCACCCTAACCCTAACTCACTTAATCCGCCCCTAAACCTAAAGTCCGTCACTATCGCACACTTACCTGACCCGCACCCTACAATAACGTCCATCACTATCACACACTTACCTTACCCACACCCTGATCCTAACGTCCATCCCTATCACACACATACGTTAACTTGTCGGTGTTCTCAGCATCGGGATTCTCAACTGTCGGTCTTCCCTGTTGTCAATCTTCTGGTGTCTGTGTTCTCGTCGTCGGCATTGTGCACTTTCGGCGTTTTCAGGTAGACCCATAGATATATATATATATATATATGTATATATGTATATATATATATATATATATATATATGTATATGTATGTAGTGTGTGTGTGTGTGTGTATATATATATATATATATATATATATGTATATGTTTGTGTGTGTGTGTATATGTGTATATGTGTATATATATATATATATATATATAGTGTGTATATAATATATGATGTATACACAGACACAATTATAGATACACATATATGTGTGTGTGTGTATATATATATATATATATATATATGTTTATATGTATATAGACATGCATGAAACAGGTGAATGTTGTATGGTCATCTTGAGCTGCTGAAGGGACAGCACAAGTTGAGTGTTCTATAGATTGAGAAATGTCGACTGTTTGACTATTGCATGTGTATGTATGCATACTTTTCTAACTGCTGTTGATAGAGGTTGGATTAAGCAGTAAATTCACCTTGTGTGATCCTTCATTTTAGTGTTGTAGCTGCATGCTCATGGAGTAACTACTTATTAATAAGGGGAAGTATTTGTGCAGGTGGTGCTTGTGGTTGCAGTCATTGTAGTGTTTGTTTTACCTGGCAATGATTCAGTGTGTTTTGGCTATTTCTTTGTCTCCCTAGTTGTGTGATTGTAGAGTTTTAAGTATATATTCTTGTAAGGGTCTATATTATAACATCGAAGCTCGACATGAAAATAGCAAAATCTCAAAACCCTGAACGGCCACTTCCAGACAGGGAAAGAAATCGCTTATCCGGAAAACAAAAAACAAACTTTCAAACCCGAATCAAGTGGGGGAGCTGTGCCCCCCACAGCCCCCAAACTAAATATACCAACTCCAAGATCGCTCTACATTGTTGGAAAAAGGCAAATTCCCCATAACGACCAAGCAAATGTTTTCCCAGTTAAAAAAAATTTAC
This sequence comes from Protopterus annectens, assembly GCF_019279795.1. Taxonomy (NCBI): domain Eukaryota; kingdom Metazoa; phylum Chordata; order Ceratodontiformes; family Protopteridae; genus Protopterus; species Protopterus annectens. The sequence goes on from NC_056727.1 coordinate 694,700,319, forward strand.
GGTAGTGGCCATTCTCGATTTTCAGCTTTCACAATTTAGGTGTCGAGCTTTAGGTATTCAAATACCTGAAGCTCTTTGATGTTGCAATATAGACCCTTCTTGTAAGGGGGTTGCCTCTTGCATAGAAAGTTGGGTCCGTGTGTCTTTTTGCGAGTTTAGATGTGCAGAGTTTTAATTATGGAGGATTATATTCAATAGTGTGTGTGTGTAATTACAGTAGTGTGAGGTTTAGATGGGTTTGCAATGACCAGTTGTTAATGATTAAGTCACTATGTTTGCATTTTATATATATATATATATATATATATATATATATATATATATATATATATATAGTTGTATTTCTCTCTATGTATATATAATATATATTTGTATACACATATAGGTTCATAGTTGTATACTAGGTTAACGATCATTAGGACCTTTATAAGCCTCATTGTGCATCCCAAATGTGTCCCAAACTTAGGGGTGATTGTTGATTTTGACATGATTTACCCATTTCACTGCCTTCATCCATCTTGCTGACTGGGGTGAATTTATACTTTCCCATCCAGTGGTCCAAGTTACGCTTAAGTAGAGTTAGGGAGGGACTTTGTTTCACATGGATGGAGAATCTGTTCCAGAGAAAGGGAATTCTCTGAGATACATGTCTGTCTGTCCAACATGTCCTATTTATGTAGCAGGCAAAATTTAGGTCTTTAGCTCTAGTAGTTCTGATGCAGTCTGTTTTGCTAATGTGCAAAAGGTTCATCAAAGCAGGCTCTAGGATGGCTTGTTTGCCAGGTATAGATCACACTCCGTAGTCTGTAGAAGATGGATTATAGAGATAGGGCAATCCAAATAGGACATTGTGTTTATGCCCTGTAGTCTTTTTGACGTTGTGGACGTTCTTATTTGCTGCACGAGTCTGGTCAGGTACATAACCAAAAGGGGCATTTTATTCAAAGATGGGTCAGATGAGGGCCAAGTATAGTGGTACAGTGACTTACCTGGACCAGGATACCATGCAGTTACTTAAAGGTTGAGCAACTTGGAAGTATTTCCTTACTACCTTGGATATGTGTTGGTGAAAAGCAGGTTACTGTCTACGTGTATTCCAGATCCCTGACTAGTGGATCAACTCTTAGGGGTGCTTTATTGATTACTTAGTTTCCTGGGGTGTCCAGCTTCTCAAAAGGTAGTATAATGCATTTCTTTGAAATTAGTTTTAAGCCATGCTTTTGACACCAATCATTTATGTGTGTTAGACCTTCTTGTAAGATGTTAGTGTCTTGTTGGGATTCTGTGACTGCTCCCAGTTTGCAGTCATCTGCAGACTTGGTCAGCCAGACACTTTTGACATTAACTTTGACTTCTGAGAAGTAGCGGCCAAAGAGGAGTGGGCCCAGCAACAAAATCTTTAGGGACTCCACTGGTGACTGGCCTCTTTGAGGAGGTAGTCTCACCAGTCCTAATTTCCTGGGTTCTGTCTGTGAGCCGGATGGCTATCCAGCGTGTTACGTAGGGATTTATGCCTAATTCAGTAGGTTGATTAACAATATCTGAGTAGGGTATTGTATCAAATACCTTAGCCAGGTCAAGAAAGGCAGTGTGCACTGTTTTATTCTCATGCATTGCCTTGGTGACCTTTTCAAGAAGTCCACCAAGTTCAGTAGGCATGACCTTCCTTTGACAAGGCCAAACTGTCAAACTGGGATGGAACCAGTTTCTGAAGGTTTCCTTTATCTTTGTTGATCAATTCCATGATAATTCATTCCATGGCTTTCCTTATAAGACTAGTCAGACTAATGGATCTGTAGTTTCTGGTATTTGTTGGTGGCCCACACTTAAGAAGAGGGATGACTGTTGCAGCTCTCCACTCTTGTAGCGCAAAGTCTCTTTTAAGATTATAGTCGAATAGTAACTCCAGTGGCTCTGGCCTTGTTTTAGACTATTCAGGAGGCATCATGGGATATTATCAGGCCCCACTGAGGCTGTGTTCTTGGTCTTAGTGAGCACAGCCAGGACATGCTCTCGGATTATAGTTGGAGGGGTTATGTTTGAAGGTATTTCTTGAGAGGGTACTGGGATGAGTGGGAGTTAAATTTGGAACTGAATTTGTTAGCCATCATATTCTCTGTTTCACCTGGTTTGAGTGTGGCACTGTACAGTTCAGCACACTACTGTGTGCTGCCTTTGAGGTTTGTGATTTAGCTGAATAAGGACTTATGCTTGTCTTTTGCCTGGAAGGCTATCTTGACAATAAAATTGGATATATTGGACTTAATTAGCCCTCTTAGCTGCCTGTTTATTTTGATGAGAGAGTTCGTATTTATTTTTATTTTTTATTTATTTTACATTTGTTTACTGGGAATGCCTGGTCGGACACATGTCCTTTTTCAGCAGAGGCCTAAGGAGAAAAGCTCCAACAATAACAAAGACATACTATTTAAAAGCTAAAAATGAACAATGACATACATTGTAAGTTCTAAAAATGACCAATAATAAAAGGAAATAATAATGGCATACAAATTCAGCAGTAGTACAAACAGGGCATTACAGTACTTCAAAGGTTATAGTATCAACATGAGATATGTGAGTATTTACAGATAGATAAAGAGGAAGGGAAGTTATAATAGAAATGAGATAAGCAAGTGTAGTACACTAGTATTGAAGAGATGGGTTAAGTATACAGAACTGAGTTATCCAGGAGGGTTATAAGGGCAAAGCCAGGTGTTTCCTAAGTGAGTAGTGAGAAGTTTTTTGAATTGTGCTATGGAGTCATTAGAGGAAATGGAGTCAGGCAGTTTATTCCATATTTTAGGACTGATGTATGAGAAGAGAGATTCACCAGCTGAGTTGATAGCTTTAGTGGCTTCTAAAAGAAGTTTGTCAGTGGAACAGAGAGCTCTAGAGGATGTGTATGGTTGTATTAAATGTTTGAGAGCAGGAATTTTTTCAGGTTGATGCAGGAGTTTGTGGGTAAAGGTTAGTTATTTGTAGTGCAACAGATGAGGAAGTTCTAGTCAGTTTAGTAGCTTAAGAGAAGTGCAGTTATGTGACTTGTATGTGGCATTAGTAGCGAATTTGGCAATTTTGTTGTAACATGTTTCTAGCTTGGTGAGATCAGTTTTACAGAGGTTGGTCAGTACAGGGGAGGCATATAAGAGAGTTGACAGGAGGTGTGTATGGGCAATTATACCTTTTGTAGAACTAGTTAAAAACTGTTTGTTTCTGTAAAGGAGACGTAATTTTTTGTGAACCTTTTTAATAGTTTGAGCAATATGAATATCAAATTTCAGATTTTTGTCCGTTTCGACCCCCAACAGTGTAGTATCTGTTACTGGGGTGATAATACTTTTGTTTTTACACTCTATGTTGAAAGTTGGGAGAGCAGAGGGCGTTCTAGAGGGATAAAAGTGAAGCAGCTTTGTGTTATTGGGGTTTAAGATAAGTTGGAGGTTGGTAAACCATGTTTCCACTGACAGAAGAGAGTCTTGGGTTATAGTGTGGAGGTCTTGTAGAGAGGAGGCTGTACATATTAGGGTAGAATCATCTGTATATTGCATCACAGAGGCAGGAAGAGTAGAGGTGTGGAGTTGATTGATAAAGAGGGAGAAAAGCAGGTGTCCAAGGATGGAGCCTTGAGGGACCCCTATAGCAACTGGCAGGAGAGTGGAGAGGTGGTGTTGGCACAATATGGCCTGCTTGATGTCCTGATAGGTAGTTTTGGAACCAGGTGATAGAGGAGTTACTAAGGTTTAGGGAGGAGAGAATCTTGATCAGCTTCTTGTGATTAACCATGTCAAAGGCTTTGGATAAGTCTAAAAATATGGCAGATACAAATTGTCCTTGATTTCTGCACTGGTTGACTATGTTCGTTAAGGACAGTAGGGCTGTAGTGGTACTATGATAGTGGCGAAAACCGTGTTGTGATTTTGATAGTAGTTTGTGGGTGTGAAGGTAGTCCATGAGTTGGGTATGGATGACACTGCCTAGGATTTTAGATAAGGTTGATAAGATGGCAATTGAATGATAGTTACTGAGTTCTGTGGAATTGCCTCCTTTTTGTAGAGGTGTTATGTGGGATATCTTCCAGATGGCAGGCACTATGCTCGCAGATATAGATTTATTAATGACTAATGCTCCTGGGTAAGCTATCCCTTCAGCTGCAAATTGTAGAAATTCGGCTGGCAGATTATCTGTGGCTAGAGTGGTAGATTTGAATTTATGAAGTAGTTTTTTTATGGTATCTACAGACACTGGTTGTAAAGTAAATTGGTTGGGGTTATTTTGGGAGTAGCTGGTGAATTGTGATTCTACTGGGGCAAGGTTGCTGATGTATTGAGAATTAGCAAGAGCTAAGATGGTTTCTGTAAAGTATTTATTAAATTGGTTAGCTATACTATCAGAGTTGTTGTTTGAGCTTGGAGTGGGGGTTATTGTTTTGCCTGGTAGTCCTATATTAACTGCAGCCCAGAACCTTTGGAAGTTATTGTGATGTTTTATTTGAATATTATGGTATTAATTGATTTTGCCTTGTTTTTACAAGTTTCTTAGCTTTATTACAAAGTTCAAGGAATGTAATTTTTGTGTTTTGGGTTTTGTATTTGTGGTATTGTTCCCAGGCCTTGTCTCTGGCTTTGAGTAGGAATCTGCATTCCTTACTTAGCTAGGGTGCATAGTTTGGTTTCACTCTGATGGTTCTGGGGGGAGCATGGCAATTTAGAATGTCTAAAAAAAAAAAGTAGTATTAAAGGAGTTAACATCATTATCTAGTGGTAACAGTTTGAGAAAGTCTCAGTTGCAACTTTTTAGGGCAGTGATGAATGTATGTGGGTTAGTCTTTTTTGCTTCTGATTATGCGGTATATGGTTTGGATGTTGAGGGTGGGTACGGTTACTTATAAAGAAGGTGGTCACTCAGGCCGTCAGGAAGACAGCCTGTCTGTGATGATAGGGAGGGGTTGTTAACCAAAATCCAGTCAAGGATAGACTGACATTTGAAAGATTTGCCAACTCTTTTGGCGGGTATCAATTGGATAAATCCATGTAGGTTAATGTGTGAGTTTGGACTGAGAGAGGAACATTCTAGCCAGTCAAGTCACCCAACATGACTGTTTCCTGTGGGAGGGAATGAGAGACACAGTGTAGTATGTTTTCTACTATATTGTTTCCAGGTGGGATATAACTGCCAATGATGTTAATGTGTTTTTTTGGGTTGAGTTTTAATTTGGTAAAGAGTAGTTCTGCATTTCCAAAGTCAGGAATGTCAACTTCAAGATGGTCTAATGTTAGGTGATCTTAAAATAGGATAGCGACCCCCCCCCCCTTGCCCTTTTTCATTCCCCTATGTTTGCATTATTATATCGTATCCTGGAGTTACAATTTCATTGTTATTGGTGGGTTTAAGCCAAGTCTTCCTTAATATAACAATATCAGGAACATAGAGGGAGACTAAGGCATGCAGGTCATAAACTTTATTTCTAATACTCCTTACATTCACATTAAGGAGGAAAAGTGAAGATTTTTTTTTTCTATGAAGTTGTGTGTTGTAGAGCTACTAGATGTATTGAGTGGGGGGATTGGTCCAGGATTGGGATGTATGTCTCCAGATTGGTTTAGTTTCATTAAGAGGTATAACAGCAGTTTTGTGAACTTTAAGTTGTAGGTTGCCATGTTTTTGACAGATGTAAGATATGTTTGGTGGGGGTTTTGGAATTTGTTGGCGTGGTAGTCTAAATGGCTGGAATTGAAGAGGCCTAGATCTAAGGAATAGTTTAATGTTTTTTCTGGGAGGTGTAGTGAGAAGGTTTGCCAGGGAGGGTTGCTGGCTAATGGTAGTAGGGAATTGTGTGTGGTGAGGGAAAAAAGGAGTAAAAGCAATGAAGTAGTGATGATGTGTAGGGTAGTAAGTTGTAAGTATTTCCTATAAAGGTCAAGCATTTTGCTAGAAAAACTATGATACCTTTGAGTCTAGCAAATGCAATGGGATGGTGTTGGAATGAATTTGTCAGATATACAATAACTGAGGTGGTAATTAGTCAAATAATGATTAGTAAAGGAAAAGGATTGCTGAAGAGTTTGGTACAGGTTGGTTCCTACTGGTAAACTGTTAGGAGTTATTAAGTGTTTAAGTTAGTTAACAGGTTAATTTGTTAGAATACTGGGCTGTGATTAGAAGCCATTTTTGGGTGGGTTCTAGTTGGAGGATGCATATTTGCTAATTGCCTTGGCTGCTATTTGTTCTTGAAGTGTGGGTGGGGTTAGTGAAGCATAAATGTAATCAATGTGGGGGTGGGTGGGAATGGAGATACAGTAGAGGTGCGAACGGTGCGGGTTTAACCAGGAGGTGCAGCAGGCTGCTTTTACCAGAAAACAATCAGTAAAAACAGAGAAACAGAACCTGAGCTAGAATAAGCTGTAAAACAGCTTGGTGCAGTGCAGATGGGAGAAGGTAAGCAATGCAAGACAGAGAGTAAATGAAACGAGAGGGAGGACAGTTATGGCAGGAGAAGAAAGAGTGCTGTGGTGGGGACAAACAAGGTGGATATGTGGTAGAAGGTGAACAGCAGGGGAGTGGGTAACAGGTAAGATGGTGTACTAAGAGCTGTGGTGATATACAGAATAACCTAGATAAAAGTGCAGGATGAACATAAAAAAAAACAATCACTGTTTGCAGACTTGCAGAATGCAGCTGTGGGAAGGGTTACACTATTGCAGCAGTTCTCAGCTGGGATCCGTTTAAATTATAAGTACCCGGAAGGGAAAAATAGAACAAGAATGAATGAATTTAGGTAAGAACCAAAAGGGTAAAAGTAAATGATTTCCTGGCAATACAGTTGGAAGCAGAATGAGAACAAGAGAAAGAAAGATAGGTGGTAAATAATAGAGTGTAAGGAGGAAAAGAAGGCCTATAATTGTAACTGGAGATCACTTTAACAGAATGGGGCTAGTGTTACAGTGTAAAGGAACAGGGTTCCAGGAGGAAGGAGGAGATGGGATAAGAGTAGTAGGAGAGTATTCAATATATTAAAGTGGCAAAAGTTGAAATGTACAGGGAAACATCTAAAGTAGTGATACAAATTAACTTAATGTAATAGCATGCATATATCAACGTAAGCAGCACCTTTCAAGTTATTAAACATGTTAATACATTCTGAGAGAAGTGTCAGTCTGAGTGCCTAAAATGGCTAAAAGACCGTATAAAAACCAGATATAAGACTAATAGTGCAAACCAGAAGCCTTGACATGTAGTGGTCTGTAATTGAAATAACACACAGTAGTATAGTACTGCAGATAATTGTCCACTAAAAATAAGTAAACTGGCTTTGAGGATGAACTCTGTACAGCAATGTAGCTAGATAATGTTCGTTAAATGTAAACAACAACTATGGACAGAAATAGCTGCATAAAGTTGTATATAACCAGCTGCAACAGAAGGGAATGGTGCCCAAGCCAATAATGCTATGCAGTATTACAGTACAAATGAGCAATTGAGAAGAAAAAAAAACGTTAATTCTATTCCATTACAAGCCCAACACTAAGCTGCAGTCAGCAGTTAACTAGTAATGCAGAGCACAATGGTAGCGATGCTCTGTTAACTAGTTTCAGCTCAGTTATTCACAAAAGCATGTATATAACATAATTGAAACACTTCCAACAAAATATTACCTTAAAACAGAGAAGAATATATAAAAAACAAATATATTTCCGATCAGCTGTAGCACACCACCGTTACACCAACAGGAAATGAAAGAGGATAGTTAAAAATGGCACTAGACGCCAATCTAGGAATTTAGATGCTGCAAGACATGCTGGGAGGGAGCTCAAAAGTGTTTAAGAACTACAGAAAAGCCAAGGAGTGTAAGGAAATTCCCATTTCAACCAGGAGGTAGCAGCAGGCCACTTTTACCAAAAAACAATCAGTAAAAACAGAGAAACAGAACCGGAGCTAGAATAACGTGTAAAAGACCGCAGTGCAGTACAGATGGGAGAAGGTAAGCAATTCAAGACAGAAAAAGAGTAAATGAAAGGAGAGAGAGGACAGTTATGGCAGGAGAAGAGAGTGCTGGGGTGGGGACAAACAAGGTAGATGTGTGGTAGAAGGTGGACAGCAGGGGAGTGGGTAACAGGTAAGGTGGTAAACTAAGAGCTGGTTATAATACAGAGTAACCTAGATAAAAGTGTAGGATGAACATACAGCAAAAAACAGTCACTGTTTGCAGACCTGCAGTATGCAGCTGTGGGAAGAGTACACTATTGCAGCAGTTCTCAGCTGGAATCTGTTTAAATTATGGGTACCTTGAAACAGAGCAGAATATACAAAGAACAAATATATTTCTGATCAGCTGTAGCGCACCACCATTACACCAACAAGGAATGAAAGAGAATAGTTAACTTCCTGGTTTTAGCCATGATTTTTTTTCCCTTTTGCTGCATAAACTCTTTAATCTGGGATGCTACCAGGGTGGTTTGTTTTTGGAGTTAGTTTTGAGATTGCTTCTGGTAGGAACAGCAGCCTCTATGCAGCCACTGATGTGGTTGTGCAGAGTTTCTGTGAACAGTTTCTGCATAGGCTGCTGTGTTTTCTGAATTTTGACAAGCTATCGCTTAATAAAAGGTAGTTTGCCTTGAAATAGTTCCTAACTGTTAATGGGTTTACTGGAGTTACCAAGTTGATTTTGAAGGAGACAGCTTTGTGGTCAGATCCTACCAGGGAGGACATAACATTGTTGATGGTGCAGCATTCTTCTATATTTGTGGGTCCGGGGTCTAGTATGGTGGAACCTCTAGTGGTCATATACAGTAACTGGTTAAGGGAGTTTGTATTTATAAGTCCAGGAATCTCTGTGCCTGCAGATTTTGGACAATATAGTATTCCCAGTATATAAACGGATAATTAAAGTCCCCCATAAATAAGGTGCTGGGTTGGATGATGAATGTGTTCAATAGGTTTAAGTATGTGCTATAAATTTCATGGTACATAGAGGGTGACCTGCACCTTGCTAGGATATAGTATGGAATTTTTTCTATGGTGACCTGCACATGGAGAAACACTAGCACTTCATCCTGTTTAAGCAACCTAGAGGTATGCTTGTTACGGATGTATATCGACACCTCCACATTTAGATCCTGTCTGTGCAGCGACTGGTGTAAAAGTGTGGAAGGCACTGAAACCTTGCACTGCCTGGGTATTCTGTGCAGCTTTAAACTATTTCTGTAGCATGAAGAAGGCTTGGAAGGAGTTTAGCTTTTTGTTTAGGCTCTTGGCATAGAGTAGTAATACCTCAAAGTTCAGTTGAATTTATTTTGCTGTGTTGGTAGATTTGTCAGTTTGACATTGCCTAAAAAAGGCTCAATGGGTAGGGTAAAGTTTTAGCCAGTATTCAAAAGCCTAGATGGGACAGGTGTGTACCATCCCTGGCAAAGCAACATAGTTTATTAGCCATTTTTCCCATGCTGACAAATATTGGATTCCCTTAGAATGACACCAGAAACTCAGCCAGTTGTTAAAATCAATCATCTTTTGTTTGTATTGCGGCATCATTCTTGGAGAAGGTACTAAGCTACTCACATATATAAATATGCATATATTTATATACCCATATATTTGTATGAATACACATGCACACACACCACCATGTCTCACTTTGCACATGTATACCCACTAACATATGGGTACATACCTTATCTCTGCATTCACACACAAGCATATTACATACATGTATACCATGCTTCAATTTGTACAGGGATTGAGGAGTTATTTTATTCTTTGGATTCTTTTTTTTACAGTTCTGAATGGCCCTGCCTATCTACCATTACTCTGATCTGTGTTAGTGTACTGGAGTCATGCACTTTGACTATGAGTTCTTAGTGTACTCAGCAACTCTTGATGAGTACTTCACTTTTAGTGTTATGTTCATGTCTATGCTAGCACTAACTGACATTTTCCTTCTGTACAGAGTTCCAGCTCTGCTCCCAGCTGTATGCACCCTAATAACAAATCCCGTCAGAACTTGCTTTTGCCTTATCAGCCTGTTCCCAACCAGCTTGTAAAATCTTCTTACTTAAGAAAATGTGTGTACTTTTATGTGTTTTATGTAAATTCAATGATTCAACAAACTCAGGGCCTATACAAGCCATTTATATGTTTACCTTATTGTTGATCCTTGATGTAGATGTGGTATTTTATTTATTTTATTTAACATTTGTTTACCAGGAAAGTCTGACTGGGACAGAGCCCATTTTCAGCAGAGGCCCAGGGGGAAGCACTCCAGATGCATGTCTTTGGAATGTGGCAGGCAACAGGAGCACCCTGAGGAAACCCAAGTGAATGCAGGGAGGACATGCTGACTCCACCCAGAAGACACCCCAGCCGAGAATCAAACCGGTGAACCTCTTGCTGTGAGTCGACAATGCTAACCGCTGCTCCTCTGTGCTGCTGATATTCTTAAACTGTTGATCTTATGCACTCAGATCAGTAGTATGTCTTACATTTATGGGTTGAGAGTTCCAAATGCTCCATGGTATAAGAAAGAGTTTTTCAGTGTAGAGCAGCAAATGTATAGTCTAACCATTAAGCTGTATTTTTAAACAACTTTATTGAATTATTAATTGTGACATAAGAAAATGCAGATTTATATAAAAATAATCAAAGCATATTAACAAGTTCACATTTACAAATGTTATACAGCACATATGTTTGCCATATAATCAAAGCAGTGTTACATAAATTGTTCATTTCCTACCTTCTCTTAAAACTCATTCCTCCTCCAAAACATTTTTCTTCATTTACTATGTAATTTACTCATGCCCTTTTCTAAAGAGCATACCTCATGGTCTTTTACCTCATTTACAGTATTCACTAGTACAAATATAGTTGGTTTAGATTTTGATTTCCATTTTCTAGTAATTGCTTTTTTGGCAGCCACCAGAATTAAACTTAGCCAGGTCTTACTGTGTTTAGGCACTTCATATCCTGTATCCCAGCTAAAAAAAAATTGTTTTTTTAGTTATACTCATTTGCTTGCCCACTATTTCCTACAGAGTACTCTGTAGGGAATTTTTAAAGTTTGCCAACTCATTGCACTGCCGGGTCCCTCTTTTTTCCCCATTACACCTACAGCATTTGCCATCTACCTGAGAAAAACTTCTTTGGAGTCTGCATGGGGTATAAAAGTATATATGCAAACACTTCAAAGCAGAAAACTTGCTTTTGTTGCATATTTGTGAGCCATATATATGCCCTCCCATCGTTTCTTTGTGAATTGCATATCTAATCTCTCTTCACAATCTTTTCTGTCCTCTTCTGATTGATTCCAATATTTATTGTTCAGTATTTTATAAGCCCTACTTAATTAGCATTTTTTAACAGCCGCTCTTGTTATACATTCAGTTAAAAACTCAACCAGTGCAGGTCTTTAATTTAGTATTCCCCTGTCTCTTCCTCTTTGTCTATACTCATATTAATCCACGATAGCATAGGCAATCACTAGAATCCAAATCTTTTATTGGCCTTTTCCCATTCTATTACATGTCCCTGTTTTATTATTTGTTCCCAGTGCTTTGATTCCTTTATCACTTTGTCTCCCGTAAATTCCAGCCCCCACTTGCCTGTTGTCGGTATCCCTAATTGCAGTCATCCCTATTATCAAAATCTCCTTTCTGCATTCCCACGTTAGCTTAGTTTTTAGTATACTTTCTGCTAGTATAGGAATATAATATTTTGCATGACTGTTGTTCTCGTAAGGATGTTCGCCCCAAATCCCATTCATTCTTTATTTCTTGAATTACCCCCTGATTCTTATCATCATCCCTTTCCACTTTGAGTCGTAGCTTTCTGCTTGTGCTATGTATAAGAGCCTTAACAGTGTAGCTCTAAAATATCCCTTCAAATCAAGTAATCCTTATCAACTTACCCACTTGACTCTTGCACTTTTCTCCTCCCAAACAAAATCCTACAACTCTATTAATTGCTATCCACAACTTCTCTGCAGTTGTACCTTTTCTTGTTCAGTTATATTCCCCTCTAAATAATTCTTGCTCCTTCTTTACCAGATTTTTTCTTTTATTTCTATCTTTAAACTCCATTTTTATTTTTTCCTGCTCACTAAATACAACTTCTGGTGTACTTTCTATCTTCCCTAATAATTTCCGGATAATTTCCACTACTCATTCCTTAAATTTCCCAATTTTTAACAGCTAGGTGAGGAAGTGCCTCATCTTTATTTCATTACCCTGCATTTTTATCCTTGTAACCATTGGCACATGATCTGAAATAGTTATTGGATATGTGTCAAACTTCTCAGTTCAATGCACATGTTCCCGTGAAATATAATTTCTGTCTGGGCTAGTCCAATTATTGTACCTTGGTGAATAATATGTAAATTATGTCCAAGTTCCTACTACTGATTTCACTTATTTCATACCAAATATTTTCATAAATTTCTTCAGAAATCTACCTTTTGTTGTATTTTCCCTTCTAGTCCTCCCAGGTAACATCCTCATTGCTGCAAATCAAATTACATTTCCCATTTATAAGTAATATTCCCTGCTGAAAGCTGATAATTTATCCCAAACAATTTTAAAGCTCCATAATACCAGTTTTAAAATACCAAAAAAGCAGAAGACAAATGAGCGAACAAAGCTCCAGTCCACCAAGAACACAAGCCCAATAATACCAGTTTTATATTGAATATAAATATATGCCGGCATAACCCTCATCCATTGCCAGTAACCTCTTACTTATCACTACTGGAGCTTCTCTTGCAGTTAGTATAAGTACTCCTCTTTTCCTTTGTTCCTGGTATTCTGCAGAATATCCATCCTGAAATCTTTTCTTTATCAAATTCACATGCTTATTTTTTTCCAAATGTATCTCCTGTAGCATTGCTATTTGCACTCTGTATTTCATAATGTAATTAAGTATTCTTTCCTTTTTTGTCTATACTTGTGAGACCATTCACATTCCAAGATAGTATGGAAAGTGTCGCCATTATGGCAAGAAGTCATTATTCACACCTATTTTATATGGTAGCTTTTTAAAATGTCTTTTTCCAGCTTTTGTGATACATGCACCCATTAATGTTTAGCAGGTTAATCTTTTATACAGTGTTTTCTTATCAAGATTTGTAAAATGTGACATAGGTTCCAGATGTTTTTGAAATACCCCCCCCCCCAGAATACCTCCATAACCTTTTAGCTTAATACAAACACACACAACTATGCACTTCTTCAAATAATGAAGCTTAACTATCCTCATAGGAACATTTGTGCTAAACAGACAGCTGCTAATACAGACCCTAATTAACCTGAAATTGAGGTTATCCATGCTAAGATTCATGTTATTGTTTGTGCTTCTAGTTACAGTAATTGGTGTCTGTTATTTTTTTATCGTATTCCCCCCACCCACCTACACCACTACACAGATGTGAAAACAACTTACATGCTTTCTGAAATCATTAACATTTAAACCTGAGAAAACCAATGTTGTGTATTTTATTGCCGTATTATCAATGTGTCTCCCTGAAATGTAAGAGAAAAATAAGAAGTGTTTTCCTCTGCTGCAGCTTGAAGTACAAGTTGAAACATTTATTGCTAAAGGTAAACCATTTCATTATATTTGTTGTTCTTATATTTACTTGATTCCACATAAAATGTATTGTTAGATTAAACCAAGGGTCTTAATTCAAACATTCACCTATGCAAAAGTAAGAGAAAACATATTAGCTTTACTTATAATATAATCTGTGTACTTTTTCACCCAATCTTCACTACCAGCATCCCAAGATTACACCCTGTTATCTTAAGCATGCTTTTGTCTAGCTTTTCTTCTTTTTTTTTGCACTATAATGCCTACATTTCTTAATACCAAAGAGGGAGAGAGAGAAAAGGAAGGAAGAAGAGAAAAAGGCATCTATTTACTTTCGTAAGTTTATCACATACAAGAATAACTAAAAATGCTTTACTATAAAATAGAAATACTCTTGAGAACAGAAATTGTTTTTCTTACAGACACCCTCTTCCAGTCCCCACAGAGTATTTCCAAACATTAATGTCATCAAGTGAGGGAAATGGTTTGCAGTTCTCCACAAGTTTAACAAAATCAACAAAAGTCCACTCTTTCTACTTTTTCATGTACAGTCATTTCAGAAATGCAATTGATGCTTTGCAGTCTCACATTTATTCACTAATTTCAGGGTTGCTGGTCATGTGTCTGTTCATCTGCATCTCCCATCTTCAGATTCTGCTTCAGTTCCAAGGTATTCCCAATTCTTCTGGTCAATTCATGTGCTTCTCTCTCTCTCTTTCAGGCATTTCCCTTTGGAACAGTGGAAAATGGTTCAGTAGCAAAGTTATTCTGTGTGCTTTATCATCAGAAGAATTAGAAGCAGTCCCCTACTGCTTGATGCCTCAATTTTTGTTGAACAAAGTTTTGCATTTCCTCCTTAGCGTGTTTATTTACTTTCATCCTCCAGGAAAAATATTTTGAAAATAGCTGTATATGGCAGCTTGAGTCTCACACCAGCCTTGCAACATTCCCTGATTACTGGAATGAATTCTATTGTCTTCTGCCTGGTGTACAGTGAATAAACATTTTTTTTACAAACACTCTACTGTCTCCAACTTTTAATACTTTGCCCTTTTGCCACATTTTTGTCAGAATCAACTATTTCTGCTAGTAGGTTTGTATCTTTACTATTAAAGGTCTGGGTTGCTTTCTAATGGCCAGGTTTGGAGATTACACATGATGTGCCCTTTCAGTTAATAACTCCTGCTGGGGAATACCAGTCCAGTTGCTTATTTGAAAGGATCATAGCATCATAGGAGATTACTAGGCTATCAACCCAGATGTCATTTTAAGCCTAGCCATTTCATCCCAATGTAATACCATAGACATGATAGTCAATACCAAAGATTGCATTTAGCGATGGCTGCCTATCTGCAGGAGGGTTGTGGGAGCTGTCCCGGGTAAGAATTTATGGTGCCACATTAAGAATCAAACCCTGCACCTTGCATCTGTAAGCTAAATACTTTAACCATTATACCAACTGTCCCTTCAGTGCCTTCATAAAATGAATACAGTCTGTTCTTTCTAGTTTCTTTGGTACATTAGAAGATCAACAAGAAAAAACAACTCCAAGACTGCTCAAAAACACATAAAAAGAATGTATTACAAGCAAAGCTTTTGGGCGTAACCCTTCCTCAGTGCTATTCCAATGTAAAACAGTTGATTCCATATAAAATAATTTCAAAAGTCACAAGATCACAGTCAGACTATCAAAAGCACTAATTAATATAATATGCTAATTAATAAAATCAATTGACATTAACAAATAATTTAACCCTTCATGTTTATTCATTCAGTAACAAATGTATCATTGCAGTTATAGTTGTTTTTTTAACCAAAACAGGTTTAATAGTAATAGTGCTGTTCAGACCTGGAAATAAATCTGCCTGTAATTTTATTATCCAACCATATTCCTTATTTTCTAACATATTGTTAATGTCACCTCCTCTAATATGTCTCAGTATATGTTCTATTCCCCTAAATTTAAAATAATGCTTGGGACCACTATCCTTAATATGTTTACTTAAAGCATTCATTAATGCTGTCCTACTTGTATCAGATTTATGCTCTATTATACGTTCTTTGAACTTCCTAGTGGTTTTTCCTACATAAAAGCAGGATCAATTTATACACATTGCTAAATAAACCAAGTGTGTTGTGTTGCACATAGCTGAGCAATGAAAAATAAACAGTTTATTTGTTATCAGATGGTTTAATAAAATACGGTTTGGTGAAATATCAGCACAACAACTGCAATTTAAACAAGGAAATGTACCAATTTTTCCAAGTTTATTTCTAACAATTTTAAAATCTTTATAACATAACCTACTTTTTAAATTACACAAATTCCTATATGCAAAACTTGGTCTAACACCTAATAGTTTTTGCAATTCTGGCATAATCAATAGAATATTCCAATTCTTTGTAATAATTTTCTCTACCTCAACAGTTCTAACATTATAGGTTGTTGCATACCTAATCATGTTAGTGTTTAATTTATCTATCTTCAAGTTTATTCCTGCACTAAAGACAGGTTTAGTTGAGCTGTTTCTGTTAGAAAGTACATTTTTATAATTTCATCTACCAGAACCGCATTATATAACCCCTTTCTAAAAATTCTTTCCCTATTTTTCTCATCTCAAGCTCACATTTCTTACCATTTGTTGTTAACCTACTAATTATTGTAAGTTGAGCCTTAATTATGCCTTTAAATAAATGTGGTGCATACATACTCATTCTAGACACATAAAGATTTACATGCACATCCATTCTACGAACACTTGTATCTATTGAGTTTTCCTTCCTTTCTATCTCAAAGTCCAAAAAAGTTATCTCATCAGTGGAGCTTGTCATTTTAAACTTCAAAAAACAGGTAGTAGTATTTAGATAACGTGAATACTGCATCATATTTTCATGTGTACCGTCCCAAATCAGAAAACAAATTTCTGATAAAATAAAACATTTTTATTCATACTATTTATGTTACAGTAGATAAATTCCTTCTCCCATTAATGTAAAACTAAGTTAGCATAAGTGTTGGCCATTGGCATACCCATGGCCACTCCTGCTATTTGTAAAAAAGGCTCCTTATCAAACAAAAAACATTTTTTGTCAATAGAATTTCTAACAACTGGCAGATTCTCTCTATTTTATTAGATACCAGTCGTATTTCAGTGTTTAAAAAAACTGTGAATCGCCTCAGTACTGTATTCATTTGGTATTACTGTAAAGACTGAATTTATATCTAGTGTAACAAATAAAAATGGTCTATCTGTATTGGTCACATACCAGTCTCATAATTTTTTTAAATCATTCGTATC
Organism: Protopterus annectens; assembly: GCF_019279795.1. Classification (NCBI taxonomy): domain Eukaryota; kingdom Metazoa; phylum Chordata; order Ceratodontiformes; family Protopteridae; genus Protopterus; species Protopterus annectens. The sequence continues at coordinate 694,717,190 of NC_056727.1, forward strand.
TTTGATATATACTGTGGTAGCGTTGTCGCCTCATAGCAAGACGTTGTCCTGTTCAATTCTCAGCTAGAGCGTCTTCTGTGTGGAGGCATATGTGAATGGGGCATGCCTTTGTTGAAGGTTGTGCGTCAGGGCTGGTAACCCGGTATGTAAAAATCCACTACCAATCATTAGCGGACCGGAGTTCCTTTGTGGCGAGCCCTAACCGGGGAAAGCTGAAAAACACAAACGTATCTTTGATATAACTTTTATTTCAGTAAGTAAACTGAAATGAGTTTGGTAATCCACCCCCTTCCTGATATGATAGGTCTCATAGACGGGTGGGTTAAAGATTTATGCAATTTCGGTATACCTTATATCTGTGGTATCCTCGGACATGGAGTTGTAAAATAATTGTACAACTCAATAGAAATATCATTATTTAAATGTAACTCATAGGTCAGCATGTTAACTTCCATAATCAGTTTTTTCACATCAGAGAAGCTTATTCTTTTAAAAAATATTAATATCCTGCAAGAGCGGTCTTTGAGTTGTTTTTTCTTGTTTTACTGTATTTACCTAACTTCTTGTTAGTCACTGCATCAACTTTGTGCTGGTACATTAGAAGATCTCAGATTTTCCCTATCTGCTCTGCCCTCTAATTCTACCATTTTTTGAAACATCTGTTCTTGAGCAGTCTCATTCATACTCAGCCTACATTTCAACCTCTGATTTTTGCATTTTTTTCATTTCATCTGTTTATAGCTTCTTTAATTTTTTCCAGCTTTTGTCATTTGAGTTGATGCATTGTTCCACTTATTTTAATAATTTCTGAGCACATTTGACTTATTTCTTTTTTCCATTAGATTACTGGAAGCCAGGTCTTGCAACAAAGCTGGAACTTAAACTGCTTTTTACTGAATAGGTGTAGGATTCTTCCTAGTGTTTTCTCTTAACCTTTTCCAACTGATCTTCTTTCAGGCTCTCTTATTTCTTCTTTGCTAACATCCAGGCAGTGTACTTACTTGCCAGTAACTGAATTTTACTCAAGCTGACAGCATCACTTGCTGCTGTTTCTCAGTTTTGGTCTTCATGCTGGGAGAGCTGAAGTTAAGCTGTTGATCAGTGTGCAGCCATCTTAGAAGTCCAACCCATAAAGTTGTTATTCCTTGTATTGGCACTGTGAATTACAACCTCAGTACCCAGTGTTGCTGCCTGAGTTTCATATGGGCATTTTTGAACTAAAATCAAGTCAATTCTGAGTAATCTTTAGCCTTTTGAAAAGAAGGAACAATGTCAGAGTGTCTCACAGTAGGATAAATGACAAGGACCTTCTTCCTGCCTTATGATGGTCTTCTGAATGCAATGAAGCTTATTCAGATGAGACTTTCAGTGCCCAAAGACTCAGAGTGCTGTCTTAGTGGATGAATACTAGATGTATAAAACCTAATCAAGACATCTTTATCTGGTGAAAAAACATTGCAAGATGGTTTTAATACTCCAATAGTGTTTCCTAATTATCAGTTTGATATGTTCATCAAATTTCAGCACAAGTCCACCAGTATACCCAAGTCCTTAACCCAGTATGGTGGATTGGAGAATGTAGTTATCTAGTGCATATGGTTACGTGGGGTTATTTGATTCATAGTGAATCACCATACACTTATTGTTAAACCTCATGACTTTGTTTCTTACCAGTGTAGTTAAGCTGTCCAAACTACTGCTAAGAGAATGATGATCCTCCATGCAGGAGAGTGTGCAACCTAGTTTAATGTCATAAGCAGGTTTGCTGAACCACACTTTTTCTGTTACTGGCAGTCTGACATCAACAAGGCAAAAAAAGATAGGGACCCAAAACAGATCCTTGTTGAATACCTTTACTAACAGATTTGTAGTTCATATAACAATTTTCGATTCTAATTCTGCACTTCTGATTTAGCAGACAAGTTAGTAACCCATCTAATCCCATATAGGTTTATGTTGGTCTTACACATGATGTCAGTAAAAACTGCTTGTGGGACTGAGTTGAACGCTTTTGCAAAATATAAGTATACGGCATTGATGGGCAAACCCACGTTGGTGGAAGTTATGACATTGCCATAGAAACTAATTAAATTAGATGTACAGGAATGTCCAGGTAGAAAGCCATGTTGGTAGATGTCAGAGGTAAAAAAGCATGGATATGAATGACAGACACACACAGCATACTCATAACAGCACCTGAGTATACCAGTAAGGGGTAATCAGTCTGTACATATCAGTAGACATACCAGGATGAATTTTCTGTATAGAGATGACAACGGCCTCTTTACAGATAGATGTTATATAGTCTTCTATTAGAGAACTCTGAAACAAGTACTTTGTGTCTTAAGTTTGGTAGTCTCATGAGGGATGATAGAATGTACGTGGGATCTTTAATTGTTTTCTGCAGCATTTGTTAACTTTCATATATATGTGCAACTGACCAGATGTGGGAACAGCGTTCTGATGCAACTTGGGCAAAATATAACAGTTCGTGTTGCAACAAAAATTTACTTGCACAGGTAGCCATCACAAAGAGAGTAACACTTTGTTGTTTTCCCTATAGGTGCCTTGGGAAAGCGGACACATTTTCAGGAAAAATCTGTAGCACAGCTCGTATTAGATGTCCAGCGTGAAGGAGATGCTGTACTCAGCAGTGAGCTGTCTCCTGCCCCCACTGATCAAGGGAGCTTACCAAAGGTAATACATGTCATATTGTAAAATATATATTAAAATATGTAATGTATGTATATGATGTTTCATTTGTTGTCTTGAGATTTATTGCTGTTGAAGCAGCAACTCATTTGCAAGGGCTCAGTGGCATATAAAGTAGTATAAAGAAATCAAAAGAAATAGGCATAACCAAAAAGAAAAATTTAAACCAGTAACAAAACACTGATTTTGTGGGTTAAGTAAATAAGTAAATAAATGAAAAAAAAAGGTGTTGTATGGAATTTAAAAATAAATACATATTTGAAGAATGATTTACTCACTGAATGAAGGAGTAAAGAATGAGATGCAGAAGAAGAGTGGAGAAAGAAGACACATGATGTGGGAGGGAAGACTGTATAGTCACTTAGGAAAGACATTAGAGAAGGACAAGAAAGAAGCAGATGCAAAAACTAACAGGGAATAAGTGGTCAATCTGGATATTTGTAAAGGAATTTTGCATGCATGAATGTGTGGATATTTGAGGCTTAGCCAGAGAGCAGGGTGCATCAAGAGATCTGATAACTAAAGATTGTAGTCCGAAAAAAATCTCTTCTAAGAAAAGTATTAAAGCTTTTTGTCTTCACAAATAATATAGAAAAAAATACATAACGCATAGAAGAAAAGTACAAATAAATATGATAATATTATAATAATAATAATAGTAATTGTTTTTTGTCAGGAAACAGAATTAAACTTGGCAAGGACTTAATATATCTAGGGAATTCAGACCTTGTATCCCAGTTCAAAATATCTTTTCCTCATTTAGTCATTTGCTCCCCCAACGTATTTAACATAGCACTTTGTATGGAATTTTAAAAATCAGCCAACTTGTTACATTGTATAAAACATGTTCTAAACTACCTCTGTGAAGTCTGGATGGGGTATAAAAAGTATCTCTGAAAATACTTTCATTCAAAAATGCTGAACCTTCTGGTCTTCATTGCATATCGTGGATTAATAATGTCCTTCCACTGCTTCTTTAATTGCTTATGCGATCTCTCTTCCCAATCTTTTATAATCTCTTCTGACGCATGCATATAATTATTATGCAATAGTGTATACTCCCTACTAATTATCATTTGTAATGGTAGCTAAACACAGCCAGAGCTGGGATTTGACTTGACACTCCCTTATCCCTCTCTGTTTTACCTGTACTTTGTCAGTCCGTTGTAGGGAGGCCAGTCTCTAATCTGCAGTCCGGTCTTCTGCTTGGCCTCATCCTATTGTATTGCCTCCCCCTTCATATTTATTTGCTCCCAATGCTTTGGTTCATTTGATAATTTTCTCCAGTAAGCCCCTCCCCCTGTTTTCTAGATTTCTTCTCGCACTCATCCCTATTGGTAAGATCTTTTTTCCATTTTCGTGTTGTCTTAGTTCTTTGAATACTTTCTAGTTCTTTATGAATGTAATATTCTGTATGGTTGTTGATATTTCCCTTATTTCTTGAACTCTACCCCTTCATCATCACACATTTCCACTTTAATTTGTAATCTTTTACTTATGTTCTGTATATGATTATGAGCTCCATAGCTGTTAAGCTTTCTTTCGCATTTGTTGATACTACACTACCTTGTTCTTTTGGAAGAAATTACTTACTCCACATAATTCTTACCCTCTCCCCTAAACAAATTCCTTAAACTGTTTATTAATTGTGGCTCAAAACTTCTCCTCTAGTTGATAAAAATATGCCTGAACTGTATATAAAACTATAAAGAAACTAGAAACATTTTCACTGCTTGTATTTTACTTTGTATATCTATAATCAGGAACTTCCAGATTCTCATTTTTTTATTATATGTTGTTTAGTCTTTTCCCACATATCCTTAGCTGCCATAACAGAATACTTTTTTAATCCATACACCTAAATATTTCATTTTATGTCCCTATAGGTATGGGTATTGCTGAGCCAATTCATTGTTTGGTGCATCATTTACTGCTATAGTCTTTATGTCATCTTTGTTTATTTTATATCCTGAAAAATGAAAATTGGCTCAAAAATTTTCTACAACATTGAAATGTCTTTCTCTGGATTTATCAAGTACAAAATAATATCCGCGAATAAAGCTAACATTTCTTATTACAGTAACAGTTTTAGCCTTGAATTTGTGAGTCCCTTATTTTCTTTGCCTGTGACTTTAAGCATAAAGCAAACAATAAAGTGGAAAAAAGAATACCTTTGCCTGGTTTCTCTGTTCTAACACATCTTTTTGGAGAGGAACCTTCCCACCTTAATTCTTGCCCCTAACACTTCATATATCCTCCTAATCAACCCTATTGTTTTGTCAGGGAACACAAATGTACCATTACCCTCTTAGAAAATCCTAGTTGACTCTATCAAGTGCCTTCTCTGCATCAAGACCCACATGCTATAATGCGTTTTCTTACACACTTTTTCCCTTTGGATCATCATTGTTCCATTAATGTCAAATGTTTGCCTTTTCCCACAAAACCACATTGATCCATATCAATTGTGGCAGCACCTTTGCTATTCTCTTAGCTAGTGTAAACATGAACACTTTATAATCATGGTTTAAAACTGAAATTGGTTTATATGAGCTAGGTCTGAAAGGTCTTTACCCTCTTTCGGTAATGCACTTGCAGTTCTTTGTGTTTAACAGTAGTGTTTACGAAGATAATAACTGTGTAACTTTTCAGCTTGAACTGTACTAGCTAGTTATGTTTCAACTGAATACATGTCTTTTGTGTCTGTATATGCACTTATGCTTCTGTTATGTGTATATTTGTGTACAGAACCAAGATTTAAATGATGATACAGTAATGAATAAGATCATATTGGAGACTCCTGAGCAACACCAGATTCCTGACCTTTGCGCCGAAGACCTTGCTGTTATTTTAGGAGTTTGGTAAGTTTTGTGCATTGCCTGTTAATTCACATCACATCCAACTGCTGAAGTTTGTTATGCCTTATTAGAAAAGAAAATCACTAGTAGATGGAGAATCTTGCCAGTCTTGGTCTTTGCTTTCTATCTTGGAGAAAAAATATATTAAGATTTTAAATATGTTAAGATTTTTATATTGAAGTAATGCCTTCCTTTGTTATTTGGAACATTGAAATAGGTTGTAGTCTGTACTTCAGCAGCTTTGTTTCTGGTGTAACCATTTTCTGGTGCATAGTTGCTTGCAATTAAGAATTCCCCGCTTGGGTTTATATTTAGTAGATGGTTATTGAGCGCATCGCACTATCCTGAATTTTTTTTTTTAAATAATTTCATAATGACTGCTAATGATGGGATTGTTCTGTGGCATCAGTTGGAATAGTCAGTGAGTGAGACATTGTAAAATGCTTTGTTATATTGTCAGGTTTAGGTGTTCAGCAGGTGTGGCAAAAAACACAAAATGTGTGGATTAAAAAAAAATGCTGTAATGTGCTGTTAGTTTAGAAATGATTGGCCTGGTTATGTAAACAGGTGCCTCCAAATGTTGGTGCATATTGAGCCATCTGTTCCTTATTTGGTAGCAGTCTAGAACAGCTTTGCAGTGAATGTGTTTGAGACAGTATAATAGAATAAATGGAATTTAACCTCCAAATCACTTTTACAGCGCCACAGCTTCTCCACTATACAGCAGCAGCGTTTTATATTTCAGTCTTAGAAAATAAATTTGGTGGCACTGCAAAACCAAATTAATAAAAAATCCTGAAAATAGGTTGAAAATTGCTTTGGTATCTGAGTTATAGAATGATGTAAACATTGAAACATTCTACAGCTTTGATGCACTCATGATGAAATGCTTCACTGTTAAAACAGTTCTCATTGTAAATTCTTCTTGCTGTGTTATCATTTTAATACTGTGACATCTTTAGTCCGGAGTTTGAGAACAAAGGCAAGCAATATATGTATTGTACTTGGCTGTCTTGTACATCTTTTTAAAGATTTGAAAAATGCATCTCTGCAAGCTAGCGAGTAATGTTTACAAGGTATATATGACAGGGTAGATCATTTAAATTTAATTATGTAAACCAGGTTTTAAACGCTTTTCCTGGTTATAAAGTAGATTTTACATTTCTGCTTATGTGGTAGTGTACGAGGTAAAAAAAAATTTAACTTGGTGGTAGAAATTGACTATGTAGTTTATTGAAATAATTCATTATGACAGTATTTTTAAGGCTTAAGGTTAGATTTCATTAGGTATTTAAAGTGAAATCTAGACAGGTGTAGTGAAAATGCTGAGACTTGGATGAGAGAGAGGGAGACAAGAAGTGCAGAAAAAAGGTAAAAATTTGTTTGCTTCACTGCATAAAGCCACGCATTGTATGTAAATGAGGTTAATGTGCACAAGGATTTTAATGTGCTCAAGGTTAAGTATGGCCTTTTTCATTTAACAAAAGTAAAAAAAAAAAAAAAATCAAATAGTGCTGAGAAAAAAACTTGGAATTTGAAATATATTTCAGAAATGTTTCTTGTGCAGAAAACATTTTATGAAGATTTTGAAGCTGTTTAGGTCAAGAGCTATTACGTCTGTTGTTTCATGTATTTCTCCTTATATGTTCACTTCTGCCTGGTAGTCTAACTTTGAGTCCACATTCAGTGGCATGGCAAACATGATAGTTCTCTGTGCATGTGTCCAAGGCAGGTAGAACTGTAGTTCTCAAAGGTATTTTACCATAACCAAAAAGATCTTTCAGTTCAAGGATAAAATAATTGGTTTTAACAAGTGGCTGATTAACTGGTGTCATTCTATGAGGATCTATACTGTTAGTTGACAGACCAACTGCTTTGTCAGGGATGGCCTGCATCTCTCACCTCATGCCCATCTGCACACTGGTTAAAACTTTTGCAGTCCCCCATAGTCCTTTATTTATTTATTTTTAAGACAAACTCCATCTCCTAGACAAACATATTCCAGTTTGGCGTACACCAAAATATTACTTTTTAATGCATTTAAATATGAAAAATGCCAGACCTTGAGGCCTGTCTTCACACTTGAACATATCCATATCTGCATAGTTATATGGTCATGGTTTTGTTGTATTGATAGCACTCCCTGTATACCTGAATTCAGTGCCTGCCATTCTTTCAGATCCACTGGTAATTTTGGGAGCCTCTCTGTATTTATATATGACCCCATCATTTCTTGCTAGTTAGCATATAATGCCAGCCTAAAACTTCTTGCACTCCTAAACAAACCCAGATATCATATATACCTAAATAATTTGGGAAAATATACCCATTAAACCCAGTATTTTGCTTTTAAGTGATTTTAGGTACCACTCCATCGACCTATACAGTTAATATTACACCTGTACAACAATTCTTAGATTATGTAAATGCCAGTTCCTTAGACCAAATTGTCCACTTCCCCATTAGAGGTACATTACGTTTAACCTTGCCCTTTCTAACATTGCCCATGCTTGTACCAGAGTGTTTCTCCTTCCAGAAAACAAATTACTACACTGCTATCTTCTCCCTTAAAATGAATACCACTTCCCCCATGAAACCTACTCCCTTTAGGCACTACTCCTGAGCAAGCGTCTTATTTTTTTTTAAATATCTGTCATAAAGACATACAGCTGATAAACAAATGAACATTTTTCTATTTTAAAAATCATAGCAATTTTCCTTAGTCAGCTCTGTACAATATTTACAAACTCTGTCCATGATTACCTATTACTATTGAATTAGAATGAACTTCAGAGTGAAGATAAGATCTAAATGAGCAATTTGAGGTTATGTAGTCAATTCAAAGACTCATCTGGAAGAAAATGTCCATGTTCCAAAGTGAGTCTGTATCAGTTTTAGGACTTTTGCTCATTGGTTTATTAGTAATGCTTCCTGAAGCAGATCTTTATTTCTGGATGTCACTCTCTTTGTCTATTAGTTGTTGCATAAAAGAATTCCTTGCATTGAGGAGCAATGTTTGTTTTCCAAGTTTCATGCAATAGCTTTTCTTATAACAGCAAGTATTGTCAGTAAAAGGTAAAGTACATCCATTTTCAATTTAAAGTTACTTTACCTAAACAAATCTTAGCAGACCATAAAGCTTGTAAATAAATTGATTTCCCATAAAAATCACTTGGAAAAACACAAGCTGACATTATATTTCACCAATCAGCTTTAATACCTTGGTTACATCTCTAATATTGAGTTAACATTTTTGCTCATTTTCGATAATTTACCAGGTGTGCAAAATGTCCCGTGTAGGCATTTCCAAGTAAATACTAGCCAGTATATAGCTAGCATAACTCTCAACTGTCCAGATTTTTCCAGGATGTCTAAATTTTTTGCCTTGCATATTTTGACTGTTCATCATAAAATGTTATTTTTTTGTTGGCATATAACTGAGGAATTAAGTCACACATAATGACACACCTTTAAGTTTTAGACTTTATATCCTCTGCCCCTATTTTTGCCCCCCCCCATTAAAAGAGCAGCTTGTAGAATTATTTTTATAAAAAGTAATATAGAGATAATAGGGATACTTTTATTCCGAGCATGATGTAATTCATGAAATTTATCTTCGGCATGATTACAATTGCCATGAATCAATATCCAGTTTTGTGAATCTAGGTTAAATTCAGAAATCAAGTGTATATTGATTTTGAATTTCACATCCCTAAAACAATTGTACTTTCCTAGAAAGTTGTTCTTCCAGTGAGACAACTTCAAAGTGTGTGCTTTTTTCTGTTAAACACTTAGTAATACTAAAGAGTATTGCACTAAACCAAATTTTCAAATCAAGATCATTCAGTATGATAAATTTAATTTTTTGGTATATTATTATTGTACTGAGATCAGGTATGTTAATTTATGTAATATTGAATTTAATTGCATATTACAATCATATGTGATGTACTATCGCTGTTGAATTATTAGTTTCAACCACATATAATTTAATATGACTGGTATTGAAATATTAGTTTCATTTATGTAAAAGTTGAAACAAGTTAGTCAAGTTTTTTTCCCAGTTATTGTTATGTTTTTTTATAACCAGTGTACAATGACTTTAATAAAGGCTGCTTTAATGTAAGTCTCTATATCAGCCACTTTAATTCTTCCTTTGTGCCAAGATCTTAAGTGGTGTTTATAAGCAATTCAAAGTTTTTGAGGATAGAATAGTAGGCCATCAGCTTCCTGTTGAAATTCGTTAGATGCATTTTATTTGGAATAAAAGCAGTGTGTTATATATAAAGCAAATGACTGTGTGTGTTATATATAAGACTGTGGGGAGTAGGATTGTTTTTTGTCAGACGAACCCTGTTCTCAAAAGTAATTATTAATATATTCCAAAACTCAGTTAAAATAACTGTTCGTTCCAGTTATTTTTCAAGATTTCTGTCTCTTATTTCATCAAAGGACTTTTTATTGGGTCTCTTTGGTTAGCTTGAACTCAGAATGAATTACAGCACCATGTGATTTGTTTAGGTTTATTTATTTATATTTATGGTTATTGAATTTCATTCAAGAGATTTTTTTCAAATTCCTTTATTATTTTTATTATTATTGTTATCGTTACTATTATCTTCTTTAAGGATGAGTTCATCAGTTTTTGTCTGCATTATGTCATCTACAAAGTACATCAATTCAGTTACAAATATATTGCCTCCTCATATTCCTTGAACCTTGGTTTTGGAGCTAATATTGCTAAAATGTATATGGCTAAAGCAAATAACAGTTGAGACAGTGGGAATCCTGGTTTTGTGCCTTTCTTAATTTCTGTTGCCTCTGAGGAAATACCTTCAGCTTTACATGTGCTTTATTATATTTGTTGTGTTAAAGTAATGAATTATGTTGGTAGTTCAAATAGTTCTAAAACTTTTAAATATTCCCAACTTATTGAATCAAAGGCTTTTTCAATACTGGGGCTAATAAAGATTGTTTCTTGCTAGTTTATTATTTCTGTGTCAGTATTCTTTTCATTTTATCTTGTGTTTATCTTTTATTAATGAAGCTGGTTTGATCATTGCTTATCAATTGAGGAATGATGTGCTTTAGTCTGTCTGTATAAGTGGACTTAATGTGTTGTAATCGATATTTAATACAAGTATACACTGATCAACTTGAGGTTGCCTCACTACCGTTTAGAAATGGAGTCATTCATTTGCAAATATTTCCATGAGGCTAGAGCTCTCAATTTTATTCTGATGTCTAATAACAGGTTATAAAAATATATAA